>NC_060269.1:72008882-72014263 GCF_021613505.1 Equus quagga
GGGAGAGGCCCAGAGAGAATCCCAGAGGGCGGGGCGACCCCCAGCTGCTGTTGCCCGCCCCGTGGGACTAGGGATAGCCAGAGATCTCGGAGAGGACTGGGGCTGGGGGGAGTTCCAGAGACCCAGCTTCGTAGCCTAGGGGGAAACCCTACAGGCTCACAGCAGCCTTAGGGAAAGCCTCTGCACAGCACCAGTAGAAGGCACCCAGCCGCCAGCCACAAGGCTGGAAGACCCCAAGGCAAAAGCAGCATAGCTAGGTGAACTAACCACAGACTGTAGAAGATGCCAATAGCTCTCCTGCAACCCATAGAGGACAAGTGAGATTTTGTGGGTGCCGACAGCAATGGAGCGACAAATATAAGTGATCCCACCCCTGGCCACTGGAAAAGCCCGTAACACCGTTGCAGACCCCAAGGAGAGAGCACATCTAGGTGGGCTGCAACAGTAGGCACCAGCAGCCTGAAGCCCCCCTGTGATGGCCCCCACGGCAGAGGAGGGAATCCAAAGGGCCACTGTGGCTACGAGGAGGGGCCCAGGCCCAGTTAGCACCTGCGGACAGGGTTCCTGGTTGGTGCAGTATAAACAGCTGCTCCCCCACCGAAGCAGCTGAAACAAGTGAAAGGAGCAACTAAACTCTATCTCCATGTGGAGGCACAAATCAACAACATCAAGCAATATGAAAAAATACATTAAATCTCCAGAACAGAAAGAAAGTAACAAATACACAGAAAACAATCCCAAAGAAAATGAGATATATAACCTAAATGATGATGACTTCAAAACAGCCATCATTAAAATTCTCAATGAGTTAAGAGAGAATTCTGAAAGACAACTCAAGAGTTCAGGAGCTATGTCACAAAAGAGTTTGATACGATAAAGAAGAACCAAACAGAAATATTGGAAATGAAGAACACAATAGAGGAGATTAAGAAAAATCTAGATGCTCTGAACAGTAGGGCCGATAATATGGAGGAAAGAATTAGCAATTTGGAAGATGGCAATATAGAATTGCTGCAGGCAGAGGAGGAGAGAGAAGCAAGACTAAAAAGAAATGAAGAAACTCTCTGAGAATTATCAGACACAATTAGGAGATGCAACGTAAGGATTATAGGTATACCAGAGGGAGAAGAGAAGGAGAAAGGGGCAGAAAGCCTATTCAAAGAAATAAGGGCTGAGAACTTCCCAAATCTGGTGAGGGAGATGGATCTTCAGGTGACAGAAGCCAATAGATCTCCAAACTTTATCAATGCAAGAAGACCAACTCCACGGCATATAGTAGTGAAGCTAGCAAAAGTCAACGACAAGGAGAAAATACTAAGGACAGCCAGGCAAAAGAAACTAACCTACAAAGGAACCCCCATCAGGCTATCAGCAGATTTCTCAGCAGAAACTTTACAGGCTAGAAGAGAGTGGAATGATATATTCAAAAATCTGAAAGACAAAAATCTACAGCCGAGAATTCTCTACCCAGCGAAAATATCCTTCAAATACGATGGAGAAATAAAAACTTTCCCAGATAAACAAAAATTAAGGGAGTTCATTGCCACAAAACTTCCTCTTCAGGAAATCCTCAGGAAAACCCTCATTCCTGAAAAACCCAAAAAAGGAAAGGGGCTACAAAACAAAGAGCAGAGGAGATAAGTAGAAGGATAACAATAGAGAGTAGCAGCTCTACATCAGAACAGATTAAACCATGGGACAAGAAACAAAGGAAACTGAAGAAAACCGGAAAACAAGACACAAAATGGTAGTGGTAGGCCCCCACATCTCAATAATCACTCTAAATGTAAATGGATTGAACTCCCCAATCAAAAGACACAGAGTGGCAGGATGGATCAAAGAACAAGACCCAACAATATGCTGCCTCCAGGAAACACACCTCAGCCCCAAAGACAAACACAGACTCAGAGTGAAGGGATGGAGAACAATACTCCAAGCTGATAATGAACAAAAGAAAGCAGGTGTCGCTATACTAATATCAGACAAGGTAGATTTCAAAGCAAAACAGATAAAGAAAGATAAAGAGGGACAGTATATAATGATAAAAGGGACTCTCCACCAAGAAGACATAACACTTATAAATATATACGCACCCAACACAGGAGCACCAAAATTTGTAAAGCAACTCTTAGTAGAACTAAAAGAAGACATGACCAACAATACAATAATAGTAGGGGACCTCAACACACCATTAACACCAATGGACAGAACATCCAGACAGAAAATCAACAAGGAAATAATAGAATTAAATGAAAAATTAGACCAGATGGACTTAATAGATATATATAGAACACTTCATCCAAAAACAGCAGGTTACACATTCTTCTCAAGTGCACATGGAACATTCTCAAGGATTGACCATATTTTGGGAACCAAAGCAAACATCAATAAATACAAGAGAGTTGAAATAATATCAAGCATCTTTTCTGATCATAACGCTATTAAACTAGAAATCAACTACAAGAAAAAAGCAGAGAAAGGTGCAAAAATGTGTCGACTAAACAACACGCTTCTCAACAAACAATGGATCATTGAAGAAATTAAAGAAGAAATCAAATTTTATCTGGAGACTAGTGAAAATAAGAACACGACATACCAAATCATTTGGGATGCAGCAAAAGCAGTCCTAAGAGGGAAATTCATCGCAATACAGGCTCACCTCACTAAACAAGAAAAAGCTCACATAAGCAACCTCAAATGACACCTAACAGAACTAGAAAAAGAAGAACAAACAAAGCCCAGAGTCAGTAGAAGGAGGGAAATAATAAAAATAAGAGCAGAAATAAACGATATTGAAACAAAAAAGACAATAGAAAGGATCAATGAAACAATGAGTTGGTTCTTCGAAAGAATTAACAAAATTGACAAACCCTTAGCCAGACTCACCAAGAAAAGAAGAGAGAAATCGCAAATTAATAAAATTAGGAATGACAGAGGAGAAATCACAACAGATACCAATGAAATACAAGAGATCCTAAGAGAATACTATGAAAAACTATATGCCAACACATTGAACAACCTGGAAGAAATGGACAAATTCCTAGACTCCTACAATCTCCCCAAACTGAATCAGGAAGAAATGGAGAATCTGAATAGACCAATCACAAGTAAGGAAATAGAAACGGTAATCAAAAACCTCCCCAAAAACAAGAGTCCAGGACCAGACGGCTTCTCTGGAGAATTCTACCAAACATTCAAAGAAGACTTAATACCTATTCTCCACAAACTGTTCCAGAAAATTGAGAAAGATGGAGAACTCCCTAACACATTCTATGAAGCCAACATCACTCTGATCCCCAAACCTGACAAGGATAACACAAAGAAGGAGAACTACAGGCCGATATCACTGATGAACATAGATGGAAAAATCCTCAACAAAATTTTGGCAAACCGATTACAGCAATACATCAAAAGGATTATACACCATGATAAAGTGGGATTTATACCAGGGACACAGGGATGGTTCAACATCCGCAAGTCAATCAACGTGATACACTACATCAACAAAATGAAAAACAAAAACCCCATGATCATCTCAATAGATGCAGAGAAAGCAGTCGACAAGATCCAACACCCATTTATGATAAAAACCCTCAGTAAAATGGGTATAGAAGGAAAGTACCTCAACATAATAAAGGCCATATATGATAGACCCACAGCCAACATCATACTCAATGGACAAAAGCTGAAAGCCATCCCTCTGAGGACAGGAACAAGACAAGGGTGCCCACTTTCACCACTCCTATTCAACATAGTACTGGAGGTGCTGGCCAGAGCAATTCGGCAGGAAAAAAAAAATAAAAGGAATCCAAATAGGTAACGAAGAAGTAAAACTCGCGCTGTTTGCAGACGACATGATCTTATACATAGAAAACCCCAAAGAATCCACAGAAAAACTATTAGAAATAATCAACAACTACAGCAAAGTAGCAGGGTATAAAATTAACGTGCATAAATCAGTAGCATTTCTATACACTAACAATAAACTAACAGAAAAAGAACTCAAGAACTCTATCCCATTCACAATCGCAACGAAAAGAATAAAATACCTTGGGATAAACTTAACCAAGGAAGTGAAGGATCTATACAATGAAAACTACAAGACTTTCTTGAAAGAAATTGACGATGACATAAAGAGATGGAAAGACATTCCTTGCACATGGATTGGAAGAATAAACATAGTTAAAATGTCCATACTACCTAAAGCAATATACAGATTCAATGCTATCCCAATCAGAATCCCCAGAACATTCTTCACAGAAATTGAACAAACAATCCTAAAATTCATATGGGGCAACAAAAGACCGCGAATTGCTAAAGCAATCCTGAGCAAGCAAAACAAAGCCGGCGGAATCACAATCCCCGATTTCAAAACATACTACAAAGCTACAGTGATCAAAACAGCATGGTACTGGTACAAAAACAGGTCCAGAGATCAATGGAACAGAATTGAAAGCCCAGAGATAAAACAACACATCTATGGACAGCTAATCTTCGAAAAAGGAGCAGAGGGCCTACAATGGAGAAAAGAAAGTCTCTTAAACAAATGGTGCTGGGAAAACTGGACAGCCACATGCAAAAGATTGAAAATTGACCAGTCTTTTTCACCACACACCAAAATAAACTCAAAATGGATCAAAGACCTAAAGATTAGGCCTGAGACAATAAGTCTTTTGGAAGAGAATATAGGCAGTACACTCTTTGACATCAGTTTCAAAAGAATCTTTTCGGACACTGTATCTCCTCAGTTGAGGGAAACAATAGAAAGAATAAACAAATGGGACTTCATCAGACTAAAGAGCTTCTTCAAGGCAAGGGAAAACAGGATTGAAACAAAAAAACAGCTCACTAATTGGGAAAAAATATTTACAAGCCACTTATCCGACAAAGGGTTAATCTCCATAATATACAAAGAACTCACACTGCTTAACAACAAAAAAACAAACAACCCGATCAAAAAATGGGCAGAGGACATGAACAGACATTTCTCAAAAGAAGATATGAATATGGCCAATAGACACATGAAAAGATGTTCATCATCGCTAATCATCAGGGAAATGCAAATCAAAACTACAGTAAGATATCACCTTACACCCGTTAGATTGGCAAAAACATCCAAAACCAAGAGTGACAAATGTTGGAGAGGTTGTGGAGAAAAAGGAACCCTCATACACCTTTGGTGGGAATGCAAACTGGTACAGCCACTATGGAAAACAGTATGGAGATTTCTCAAAAAGTT
This sequence comes from Equus quagga, assembly GCF_021613505.1. NCBI lineage: Eukaryota > Metazoa > Chordata > Mammalia > Perissodactyla > Equidae > Equus > Equus quagga. Next base: position 72,014,122 of record NC_060269.1, read on the forward strand.
AAACATAGAATTATCATATGATACAGCAATTCCACTGCTACATATCTACCCAAGATAACTGAAAGCAGGGACTCAAACAGATAGTTGTACACACATGTTCATAGCAGCATTATTCTCACCAGCCAAAAGGTGGGAGCAACCC
>NC_060269.1:72014363-72014806 GCF_021613505.1 Equus quagga
CAGGGAAATGCAAATCAAAACTACACTAAGATATCACCTTACCCCCGTTAGATTGGCAAAAACATCCAAAACCAAGAACGACAAATGTTGGAGAGGTTGTGGAGAAAGAGGAACCCTCATACACTGTTGGTGGGAATGCAAACTGGTACAGCCACTATGGAAAACAGTATGGAGATTTCTCAAAAAGTTAAAAATAGAAATACCCTATGACCCAGCCATCCCATTACTGGGTATCTATCCTAAGAACCTGATATCAGATATCTCAAGAGTCCGTTGCACCCCTATGTTCATCGCAGCATTATTTACAATAGCCAAGACGTGGAAACAGCCTACATGCCCAGAAACTGATGATTGGATAAAGAAGATGTGGTATGTATACACAATGGAATACTACTCAGCCATAAAAAAAGACAAAATTGGCCCATTCACAACAACGTGGATGG
>NC_060269.1:72014906-72048346 GCF_021613505.1 Equus quagga
GTGGAAATTAGTATATTGAAAAGGAGATCTGATCGGTGGTTACCAGGGAAAAGGGGGGGTGGGGGGAGGGCACAGAGGGGGAAGTGGTGTACCCACAACATGACTAACAAAAATGTACAACTGAAATCTCACAAGGTTGTAATCTATCATAACATTAATAAAAAAAAGTCATCCTTCTGAAAACATTTTTATCTTTTTTTTTCTTTGCTTGAGAGAGCAAAAATGTCATCTTTGGAAGAATATGATTCCAGATCACATTTTGTTGTTTTGTTCCCCATGTCTAGGGTGTTGTAAGTGGAATCATCAAATGTGTGTATCATCATAGTTCAGCAAATCGAGGGGTACTTTTCATTTCTTTTAAACGTTAGAGAGTGCAAATTTTATTCATTCTGACTGCAACACAATTAATGTAAACTGGTTTTCCAAAATTGTTTCCCCAAATACTGAAAAATCCTTATTTTACAGTCATGAAGTAATTGAGTATGTCAAGAGGTAAAGGGAATTTGTACTATTGAAACCACCTGATAATTCATAACTTGGCACAGCCAATTGGAGATTTGTAGATGTGCAGCAGTGTGCAGTTTTATGTAACAGGTTCGACAAGGCACTGCTGACCACAAGTACCACCACATGTCCCTCCTGGTGTTAAGCCATGGTCCTTTCCACTTAGATCAACACCTTTCAGTTTATTGTGCTCACTCACCTGGTCTCCTTATCTCCAGTATTGGACTTTTACAATTGATTACCACAATTTAACATTTCTCAAATGCATGTCTGAACATTTTACTATTGTTTGTAAAACCTTGGGTCACAAAAGGACAGGAAACTAGGCTATAAGTTGAAGCAGGAAAGAAGTGCTATTGGAACACTTACATCTCTTGCTTGTCAAACATCTCACCTTTGCTCATATTCTACATTTTCCATGGCATCATTTCTCTGAGCACCACCCCACTGCCCAGCTTAGTGTACTCATCTGACAACAACATTTGTCACCATTCAAAACTCAACTCCAGGGTCTTCTCTCAGCCTACTTGCTTGGCTGAATTTGCCTGTCAAAGGTAGAGGTGATGTGTCCTAATGAGCTGTACCCTTTCCACATGAGGATCAAAACAATCTATGTATTTTACTACAACAATTTGTACAAACTATGCCTACAATTCAACTTCCTTGGGGACAGTAGCCATGCTTTATTATGACTTTAAACTCATTTAGCTAGGAGCTATTATATTCTTTAATTGAGTTATTGATAGGTTACAATCTTGTGAAATTTCAATTGTACATTAATGTTTGTCAGTCGTGTTGTAGGTGCACCACTTCACCCTTTGTGCCCACCCCCCACCCCACCTTTCCCCTGGTATCCACTAAACTATTCTTGGTCCATAGTTTTACATTCCTCCTATGAGTGGGGTCATACACAGATTATCTTTCTCTCGCTGGCTTATTTCACTTAACATAATTCTCTCAAGGTCCATCCATGTTACTGCAAATGGAATGATTTTGTTCTGTTTTGCAGCTGAGTAGTATTCCATTGTATATATGTACCACATCTTCTTTATCCATTCGTCTGTTGATGGACACTTAGGTTGCTTCCACGTCTTGGCTATTGTAAACAGTGCTGCAATAAACATTGGGGTGCACAGGACTTTTGGGATTGCTGACTTCAGACTCTTTGGATAAATACCCAGTAGTGGGATGGCTGGATCATATGGTATTTCTATTTTTAGTTTTTTGAGGAATCTCCATGCTGTTTTCCATAGTGGCTGCACCAGTTTGCATTCCCACCAGCAGTGTATGAGGGTTCCTTTTTCTCCGCAACCTCTCCAACATTCGTTGCTATTAGTTTTAGATATTTTTGTCATTCTAACGGGTGTAAGGTGATATCTTAGTGTAGTTTTGATTTGCATTTCCCTAATGATCAGCGATGATGAGCATCTCTTCATATGCCTATTGGCCATCAGTATATCTTCTTTGGAGAAATGCCTGTTCATATCTCCTACCCATTTTTTTAACCAGGTGGTTTGAGTTTTTGTTGTTGAGTTGTATGAGTTCTTTATACATTTTTGATATTAACCCTTTGTTGGATGTATGACTTGCAAATACATTTTCCAAGTTAGTTGGTTGTTTTCTGTTTCAATCTTGTTTTCCTTTGCCTTGAAGAAGCTCTTTAGTCTGATGAAGTCCCATTTGATTATTCTTTCTATTGGTCCCCTTGTCTGAGAAGACGTGGTGTCCAAAAAGATCCTTTTACTACTGATGTCAATGAGTGCAATGCCTACATTTTCCTCTAGAAGCCCTGTGGTTTCAGGTCTTACCTTTAGGTCTTTGATCCATTTAGAATTTATTGTTGTGAATGGTGAAAAAGAATGGTCAATTTTCATTCTTTTACATGTGGCTGTCCAGTATTCCAAACACAATTTGTTGAAAAGACTTTCTTTTCTCCATTGTATGTCCTCAGCTCCTTTGTCAAAGATTAGCTGTCTGTAGATGTGTGGTTTTATTTCTTGGCTTTCAATTCTGTTCCATTGATCTGTGCACCTGTTTTTGTACCAGTACCATGCTGTCTTGATTACTGTAGCTTTGTAGTATGTTTTGACGTCAGGGATTGTGATGCCTCCAGCTTTGTTCTTTTTTCTCAGGATGGCTTTAGCAATTTGGGGTCTTTTCTTGCTCCATATGAATTTTAGGATTCTTTGTTCAATTTCTGTAAAGAATGTCATTGGGATTCTGATTGGGATTACCTTAAATCTGTAGATTGCTTTAGGTGGAATGGACATTTTAACTATGTTTATTCTTTCAGTCCATGTACATGGAATGTCTTTCCATCTCTTTATGTTGTCATCCATTTGTTTCAGAAAAGCCTTGTAGTTTTTATTGTTTAGGGCTTTAACTTCCTTAGTTAAATTCACCCCGAGGTATTTTATACCTTTTGCTGCGATTGTGAATAGTATTGTGTTCTTGAGTTCTTTTTCTGTTAGTTCGTTATTAGAGTATAGAAATGCTACTGATTTATGTAAATTGATCCTATACCCTGCAACTTTGCTGTAGTCATTGATTATTTTTAAAAGTTTTCCAATCAATTCTTTGGGGTTTTCTATATATAAGATCATGTCATCTGCAAACAGTGAGAGTTTCACTTCTTCCCTCCCTATTTGGATTCCTTTTATTCCTTTTTCTTGCCTGATTGCTCTGGCCAAAACCTCCAGTACTATGTTAAGTAAGAGTGGTGATAGAGGGCATCCTTTTCTCATTCCTGATTTCAGTGGGATGGTGCTCAGTTTTTGCCCATTGAGTATGATTTTGGCTGTGACTTTGTCATAAATGGCCTTTATTATGTTGCGGTAGTTCCCTTCTATCTCCATTTTGTTCAGAGTTTGTATCATAAATGGCTGTTGGATCTTGTCAAACGCTTTCTCTGCATCTATTGAGATGATCATGTGGGTTTTATTCCTCAATTTTTGGATGTGGTGTATCACGTTGATTGATTTGCGGATGTTGAGCCATCCCTGTGTCCCTGGTATGAATCCCACTTGATCATGATGTATGATCCTTTTGATGAATTGCTGAATTTGGCTTGCCAAAATTTTGTTGAGAATTTTTGCATCTACATTCATCAGTGATATTGGCCTGTAGATCACTTTTTGCATGCTGTCCTTGTCAGGCTTTACTATCAGAGTGATCTTGTCATCGTAGAATGTGTTAGGAACTGTTCCATCCTCCCTAAAGTTTTGGAATATCTTGAAAAGGATACATATTAAATCCTCTCTGAAAGTTTGGTAGAATTCCCCAGGAAAGCCATCTGGTCCTGGGGTTTTATTCTTTGGGATGTTTTTGATTGCTGTTTCAATCTCTTTCCTTGTGATTGGTCTGTTCAAATTGATTCTTGAGTAAGCTTTGGCAGATTGTAGGAATCCAAGAATTTATCCATTTCCTCTAGGTTATCCATTTTGTTGGCATATAGTTTTTCATAGTATTCTCTTGAACTCTATTGTATTTCTGCAGAGTCTGTTCTTATTTCTCCTCTTTCATTTCTGATTTTGTTTATTTGAGCTTTCTCTCGTTTTTTCTTTGTAATTATGGCTAGTGGCTTGTCAATTTTATTTATCTTCTCAAAGAACCGGCTTTTTGTTTCATTGATCCTTTCTACTGCCTTTTTTGTTTCAATCTCATTTATTTCAGCGCTGATTTTTATTATTTCTCCCCTTCTGCTCACTTTGGGCTTTGTTTGTTCTTCTATCTCTAATACAGTTAGGTGTGGTTTAAGATTCCTTATTTGGGATTATTCCTTTTTGTGAAGATGTGCCTGTATTGCAATGAATTTCCCTCTTAATTTAGCTTTTGCTGTATCCCATATGAGCTGGTATGGTGAGTTACAATTTGCAGTTGTCTCCAGATATTTTTTGATGTCTTATTTAATTTCTTCAATGAGCCATTTCTTGTTCAATAGCATACTGTTTAGTCTCCACATCTTTGTGCCTTTCTCAGCTTTTTTCTTGTGCTTAATTTCTAGCTTTGTAGCATTATGATCAGAGAAGATGCTTGTTATTTTAATTTTTTTAAAATTTGCATTGGCTTGCCTTGTTTCCCAACATATGATCTCTCCTTGAGAATGTTCCATGTGCACTTGAGAAGAATGTGTATTCTGCTGGTTTTGGGTGAAGTGTTCTATATATGTCTATTAAGTCCAACTGTTTTAGCTTTTTGTCTAGCTCCACTCTTTCCTTGTTGATTTTCTGTCTGGATGGTCTGTCCATTGATGTGAGTGGGATGTTGAGGTCCTCTATTATTATTGTCTTATTTTTAATATCTACTTTGAGGTTTGTTAATAGTTGCTTTATGAACTTTGGTGCTCTGTGTTGAGTGCATAGATACTTATAAGCGTTATTTCTACTTGAAGAAGTGTCCATTGAATCATTATGTATTGGCCCTCTATGTCTCTCTTTTCCTGCCTTATATTGAAATCTGTTTTGTCTGATATAAGTATTGCAACACCTGTTTCATTTGTTTGCTATTGCCTTGAAGTATTGCCTTCCACCCCTTTTCTCTGAGTCTGTGTTTGTCCTTGGAGCTGAGGTGTGTTTCCTGGAGGCAATAAATTATTGGATCTTGTTCTTTAATCCATCTTGCCACTCTGTTTCTTTTCATTTCAGAGTTCAATCCGTTTACATTGAGGGTGATTATTGATGCATGAGGGCTTACTGCTGTCATTCTGTCACTCATTTTCTGGTTTTCTGGTGGTTCGTTTGTTTCTCTTCCTTGGTGTTTTGACCTCTGCAATTTTTTATGCTGGGTTTTTATCTTTTTCCTTACTTATGCTTTGTGTCTCTGTTCTTTCTTTTAGTTTAGTGGCTACCCTGCTGTTTGTATTGAGAATATCATGCATAACATAGTCCATTTTATGGTGGCCTGTTACTTTCTTAGCCTAAAGTGATTTAGTCACTTTCCTCCTACCCTCCTAAATTATTATTTTCATCACTTATTCCAACATGTGTTGTAAGGCTGTGGTTAGAGTGATAAGATTGTCTTTACTTTGGTGATTTCCTACCCTTTACCCTAATGCTATAGTTGAATATTTGCTATCCTATACTGGCTATACCTATTTGTCTCCCTACTCTATATTTTGTGAACCCTTTCCCCTTTTTTTCTTTTTTCAGGTCTGAGGTCCTTCTTGAGAATTTCTTGTATGGGTGGTCTTGTGACTATGAAGTCCCTAGGCTTTTGTTGTCTGGAACAGATTTAATTTCTCCCTCATATCCGTAGGATATTTTTGCTGAATATAGTATTCTTGGCTGAAGATTTTTACCCTTTAAAGTTTCAAATATGTCATTCCAATCTCTCCTGGCTTGTAAAGTTTCTGTAGAGGAATCTGCTGAAAGTCTGATAGGGCTTCCGTTGTAGGTTATTTTCTTCTGCCTTGCTGTCCTGAGTATAAATTCTTTGCCATTCATTTTTGCTATTTTTACTAGTGTATGCCTTGGAGTAGGTCTTTTTACATTGACAAATTTAGGATATCTGAAAGCTTCCTCCACACACATTTCTCATGTCATTGAGCACACTTTCTGCTCCATTTTCCTTTTCCACACCCTCAGGAGTTCCGATGATTCTTAACTTGCATTTTTTCATTGAGTCAGGTATTTCTTTGAGATTTTCTTCAGTTTTTAAAATTCTTAGTTCTCTTTCTTCTTCTGTCTGGAGCCAGTCAACCTGTCTATCTTTGATTATGCTAATTTTCTCCTCTATGTTGTCTACACAGTCATTCAGGGAGTCCATTTTCTGTTTTATCTCACCCATGGTATTTTTCATCTCTAGTATTTCTTATTGATTTTTCTTTATAGTTTTGATCTCTTTTGTGAAGTAACTCCAGAACTAATTGATTTGTTTCTCTATATTTTCCTTTACCTCATTAAGTTTTTTGATGATAGCTGTTCTCAATTGATTTTCACTTAGTTTACCTATTTCCAAGTCCTCAGGACATAATTCTGTGTTTTTATTGTTTTCCTTTTGGTCTGGAGCTTGTATAAATTGCTGGATGGTAGAGGAGCAGTTTTTTAACATAATTCTATTATTTGGTTGCAGTTACAGCCTGTTGCCAATAGAAAGGGGTTGAAAGCAGTGATTTCTGAGCCCTCTGTCTTCAGCTGCCATGACGGCACACAGCACAGGTTGGGGGAGGATGGGCACCTTCTCGCATGTGCAGACCTGGACTCTGCTCAACTTTCGTTCTCTGGTTTCCTGGGGCCTTGGTTTGATGGGGTCCCCCCACGTGAAAGCTTTCCCCCATTAGAGGGTTTCTGCTGCATGTGTCTGTGGGAGTCATGGATTATCCTACAGATGCATGGACCCTCCCCTGCTCCTTCCCTCATGGAGCCTTCTGTAGCAGTGATGCCAGTCTCTAGGGGAGGGAGCAAAGTTCTCTCTTACCCTGTTCCAGCTCTTCCAAGGGCAGCTCAAGCCTCTCTTCCTTCCAGCATTTGGCTGCTGTGGGTCTCTCACTATTTCTGTGTTATTGGGATTTCTTTGCTTGGAATGCAGTTGCTCCCCTTAATTTTAATTTGGAGGGGAGAGTGTCCTGGGTTAGCTCACTCTGCCATGTAACTGACGTCACTCATGGTTGTCTTTTCTTTTTATTCATGGTTTCCTTTGACATACAGAAGCTTCTTATTGTGATGCAGTCCCATTTATTTATTCTTTCTTTTATTTCTTTGCTTGAGTAGACATAGTCTTCAAAATGATACTCCTAAGATTGATGTCAAAGAGTCTACTGCCTATATTCTCTTCTAGAAGTTTTATGGTTTTAGGTCTCAGTAGATGCAGAGAAAATATTTGACAAGAAACAACATAAATTTATGATTAAATTTCTCACTAAAATGAGTATAGAAGAAAAGTACGTCAACATAATAAAGACAATATTGGAGAAACTCACAGCCAATAACATACTCAATGTTGAAAAATTAATAGCTATTGCTCTGAGAACAGGAACAAGACAAGGATCCCCCCCTCAACACTCTTATTCTACCTAGTACTGGAAGTTTTAGCCAGAGAAATTAGTCAAGAAAAAGAAATAAAGGGGATCCAATTTGGAAAGGAAGAAGTAAAACTGCTATTATTTGCCTATGATATGATTCTATATATGCAAAATCCTAAAGAATCCATCAAAAAACTATTAGAAATAATCAATATGGTATATTTGCAGCATGCAAAATCAACATACAAAAATTGGTTTCATTTCTATATACTAATAACAAACTAGAAGAAAGAGAAACAAGGAATACAATCCCCCCACAAAGTATAAAATACCTTCAAATAAATATAACCAAGGAGGTGAAAGACTTATAGTCTGAAAACTATAAGAAAGACATAAGACATCAATTTTTTTTAAAGAGCGGCACCTAAGCTAACATCTGTTGCCAATCTTTTCTTTTTCCTTCTTCCTTTCCCCAAAACCTCCCAGTACATAGTTGTATATTCTAGCTGTGAGTGCCTCTGTGCTATGTGGAACACTGCCTCAGCATGGCTTGATAACTGGTGCCATATCCATGCCCAGGTTCCCAACCAGCAAAAACCTGGGCCCCCAGAGGGGAACACATGAACTTAATCACTCAGTAATGGGGCTGGCCTCTGTAAGATATTATTGAAAGAAACCAAAGAAGAAAAAAATAAGTGAAAAGATACTCCATGCTCATGAATTGGAAGAATAAATATAGTTAAAATGTCCGTATTACCTAAAGCAATCTACCATTTCAATGCAATCCCAGTCAGAATCCCAATAATATTCTTCATGGAAATAGACAAAAAAGTGTTAAAATGTATATGGAATGTCAAAAGACCCTGAATAGACAAAGCAATCCTGAGAAAAAAAAGAAAGGTGGAGGTATCACATTTGCTGAGTTCAAAATATACTGCAAAGCTATAGAAGTCAAAACAACATGGTACTGGCAGAAAAACAGACACACAGATATATGGAACTGAATTGAGAGTCCAGAAGAAAAAACACACACACGTGTTTGGACAGCTCATCTTTCACCAAAGAGCTAAGAATATGCAATGGAGAAAGAAAAATCTATTCAATAAATAGTCTTGGGGCAAATGGACAAGTGCATACGAAAGAATGAAAGTAGACCATTATCTTACATCATACACAAAAATGAACACTAAATGGATTAAAGGCTTGAATGTAAGACCTGAAACCATAAAACTCCTGGGATAAAACTTAGCAGATATTTAGGATTGTGATATTTGTGAACAGTCTTATAGAATAGCAGAGTCACTGACACCCACATAAGCTACATTTCGCTGGAACAGAGGGCTTGAAAGTGCAATTCATCTCGTCTTAGTTGTGAGACAAATAACACTATTTTCATTAAATCTCCATTTCCTTTTTTATAAAATGCTTAAAAACATATTGTTGAACCATTTTTGAAAATAGAAAACAATCATCTATATCAAAGAATTATAGAGCATCAAATTATAATGGGTTTGGTTTACTTTATTATATGTTAATTTGATGAGTTTCTTAAATTGGAGAATCACTAAAGCCAAAAATACTGAATAAATTACTATTATACAGGAATTAATGTAGTGTCATAAGTTACTTTGGTCTGATTTTATTGTTCTTTATGACAGCATATTCTCAACATTTTTAAAATTTCTTTAATGCAATTTATACCAGGAACTGAAAACAGAATGTGGCTAAATAATGGTTTCACTGCTTACAGGGAAATAGCTGTGTCCCATAATGAGCAAACCCATATTAGCTGTCCTTTTCAATGATTTAATCCATGTTCTGAAGGGCAGATGAAAGTATACCAGCTGCGTGAATTGTTGCTAGTCATTCATTCTCAGAATCACTGTCCTCATATTTCCATTTCATTTCACTGAATTAAACAGTTAATTAATCAATTCAACAAATATTTTCTATTTTATGCCAGTCACTTTTCTAAGTGCTGGAATATATCAGTGAGCAACAAGAACAAATTCCTACAAATCTATAACTTTATTTTTCAAATATTAAATTATACAAAATACACAGAATACTAGATGATACAGAACATTGAAAAAAGAAAGTTAAGCATGACTAGAAATTTCAAGGGTAGGGCATCTAATTTTTAATTGATGATCAAGAGAGAGCCCACACAGTAGAGGAGGAGCCAGCAAATATCTGATCTGGAGGAGAGCATTCTAGGCAACAGAAATGATGAGTACCAAGGCCTGAGATGGAAGGATGGAAGATGTGTTCTAGGAGCTATGAGGAGGATTGTGCAGCTGCAGCAGAGTGAGTGAGAAGAGAGTCAATAGTGCAGGAGCCTACAGGCATGCCACTGTGAGTATGATTATTTACTTCTCAGTGAAATGGGAAAACAAAAAAGCTGTAAATGGAGGAATAACATGATTGGATTAAGGTTTTGTGGGGATAAAAAAATTTGTATGTTTTATTGAGAACAAGCTAGAGATGGCCAAGCCTTCAAGTAGGGAGCAGATAAGAGAGTTTCCAATAATTCAGTCAGGGATGATTGTGATAGTACTAAAGGTGCTGAGAAATGGACAGGCTCTTAGTACGTTTTGAAAGTAGTCCTGGAAAGATTTGCTGTTGGATTAGATATCAGGTGTCACAGAAAGAGAGAAGTCATGAATGACTCCAAGGTTTAAATCTCAAGAATTGGCATAATGAAATTCCAATTTATATTCAGGGGCAAACCTGCAGGTGGGGCAGAATGTAATGAGTTGGGTTTTGGACAAATCAATGTTGTGATGAATGTTAAATATCAGAATGTTGAGATTTGATAGATTAATTTACAAATATGGAGTTTCAGGAGAAAAGTGGAGGCTAGAGATATGCATTTGGAATCAAAGCAAAGGAATGTAATTTAATTACAGTAATGAGCCAGCCAGCTCAAGGACACGTTGGAAGTGAGCTGAGTAAGAGGGAATAGTTCCAAGTCCTGGGACCATTGATTTCTCCAACGGGAGTGGTGGAGGAGAAGAGGAGAAAACAGCAAAAGAGTCCAAATAGGGTGGCAAGTAGACAGGGAGGGAAAACATGATGACTGGTTTCTTCAGGAAAGAGAAAGAAGGTTCTCAGTGGCATCAAATGCTACAGAAAAACCTTTTAATGTGAACTCAAATGACTGTCCATTCTTCAGTGTGGAGGTCACTTGGAATATAGGCATGAGCAGTTTGATTAAGGTATTGTTCTATCATGGTGAGCAATTGAGTTTAAGAGAGAAAGTGTAAGTAGAGGAACTGGGAATAGACCTTATTAAAAGCCACTTCACAGATTTCTTATAAATGAAATAAAAATCTTGCTGGAGCAAGAATGATGTGTAAAGACATAACATATGTTAAATATCCCTGACAATTCCATGGAGACCCCCCTTTCAATCCCTGTTATTTAAAATTTCTAGAGTTTTGTGAAATCACATAAACTCCTTTACCCAGAATCTACTCATCCAGTATGTAGGAATCATAATGATCATCTTGACTGTAGTTACACAGGTTAGCATAGATGATGTACTACTTATGTGACTCAGCCAGGTTTGAATATCAATAAAACATCAGTAGAAGTGCTTTAAAGACAAATAATAACAATTGTAGTAGTAGTATTTTTTATAATATTAGAAATAAAACTATGTTAATGAAATTTACTATTTTTAAATATTACTGAAGAAAAGACACTGAATATTTTACATCCTCCATTCTTTACTGGGGAGATTTAGACATCTATTAATTATGTGTACAAGTACAATTTCACATCAATCTCCCTCGGAGGGAGATTGTATCAGTATCAGCATTAAGTTTCTATTGCTGTGTAACAACTTGCCACAGATTTAGCTACTTAAAACCACACCTATTTATTAAATCATAATTCTGCTGATTATATGTCTAGGTGGGATCAGCTGGCTTCTCTGCTTAGGGTTTCACAAGATCACAATCAAGATGTTGGCCAGGCTGGTCTCCTCTTAAGGGTCTGGGGAGGAATCCAATTCCGAACTTATTCAGTTTGCTGGAATAATGCACGTCCTTGTGCTTGTAGGATTGAAATCCCCGTTTCCTTCCTGGCTATCCATTAAAGTTCATTCACCTTTCTCCTCATGTGACCCACTTCACCGTCAAAGCCAACAATGACACATAAAATCCGAATCTCTCTGACTTTCCCTTCTGCCACCAGCCCAATAGCCAGAAAAACCTTTCTGATTCTAAAGGACCCATGTGATTATGTTAGAACCACCCAGACAACCTCCCTCTTGTCATAAAATATAACACAACCATGAGAGTAACTCGAGTCTGAAGATCATGGGGTCCATCATAGAATTCTGTCTACCACAGTTACCCACTTTTGAAAATGGTAAATTTCACATTATCTAAATTTTCCTATAGAATTTGAGAAAAAAAATTACATCCCGAGGGAGGTGTAAATTTTATTTTAACTGCAAAACACCTTCCTAAGAGCACTCAAGTGTTCTGAATGTAAATGAAAGGAACCTAAATGGTTATGTACTCAGTTTGTCATACCATCAATGGTTATGTTTTTATTGGCGTGATAATGAGTCCTGAATTATGCAGAGGTAGCAGTGAAATACACACAGAAATAGTGAAGAATATATTCAATGACTTTTAAGGTGAAATATTTATTTTGTTTTCTCCAGGAATTATTAGAGAAAAATGAGGAACAGTGTGACTATTCTCCTCGATATGATGGCTTCCTAAGTTTTTACCAGTATTTTCTGTGCTTTCAGGTGTCCCACAAAATTCTTTCCACAGTTGATGTAAAGCTGGTCCCTGCCACAGCACATCATAGCCTCCTATTTCTGCTGAACTGCACAGTGTGCAGGATGGAGAACGTGAAGTAATGTCCCCAGCAACCCCAAGTGATTTGATACATGGCCCTGTATCCTGGGTTTCTAGAAAGTCTTATCAGGGAGGCATTCCTGGGAAGCCATGGTGGCAGAAAGAGCCGGGTAGGGTTTACATCTCTGTCAAGTCCTAAATCAAGAAAGGGAGAAACCATACTGTCTCCCGAGAATGGGGTATGGGCCATGTGGCTCTGGAAATGGAGGGAGTACATGGTCCTTGCCTGCCCACCAGGAGCTCTCCTCCACTTTGGATGGCCTTGCTGTGTTGGGATTTTCTTGGACTATGAAGCAGATGAAATCTTTTATAGCATCAAAAGTGAATCTATACATCCACCCAACTGTTTTCTGGTCTTCTCTGACCTTATTTCTTCATCTGTGACATGATTCTTTTTATCTTGCCAGCTATGACAGAAGTGGATCAAGAAACTGGACATCCATGGATCATCTTGACTCTGATTCTAATGTTAGGAATTATTCTTAATATTCTCTTCCTGAGAATTTGAAGTCTAGTAAACATTCTTGGAGTGGAGTAGAAAATATAAATACTCTAAGCCTCAACAAATCAGAACTTTAATCTTTCTTGCTATGGAAACTTTCCCATAGGGAAAAAAACAGAAAATATGAAATATTTGCATTTGGAGGAGGATAGTGGAATATAATAATTTTAGAAATTGAGCAATCTCATCGCTCTTCTTCCAGGTGTCTCCACACAATTTCTTGATGAGTGTTTCTTCAAATGAATGGGTTTTGTAGTAAACAAAGATTTTTATACATTTATAGTTATTTCTTTTTATAAATTTTCATTCCAAGATTTCATATGTTAAGAATTTAAAATGGCAAATCTTAAATTGGCTCAGAATTGTCCAATATTGTTGCAGCATCAGATCCATAATTATGTTTCTCTTCCTTCTTATTTTCCTTGTCTTCTCTTGTTCTCTCTGTCTCTCTGCTTCTGAGTCTTTCTGTTTTTCAGTCTTTCTCTCTCTCTTTTTTGATCTTCCTTACTTTTTGATTTACACCACTTATTATTCAACCTTCCATTTCCTTCTAAATTAATATGTTCAGAACCACTCCTTTATGCATTCATGATTCCTAAAGACTATGTTCAACTGCTTTTTAAATTCTATTTATTCTGGGACTGATTTAGAAGCGTTATGAAATTCATTCCTCTGAATCTCATATCACTGATGCCAACACAATATCCCTCTGGAGTTGTAACATTTTCCTTCTCTTTGGGTACATTTTTTTTAAGAGTAGAAGTTTCTCAGAATTCTGATTCAACTAATTCTTTGACCCAGCCATTTAGTTGTTGTAAAACTTTAAGCAAATAGCCTCTCTCTCTGTCATTCTCAGCTACTTAATATGGTTACTGTCTATGGAATAACGATATCCACCTACAATGATATGGTAAATATGTAAGGTCCTGATTGGTATTATTGGTTTAAATTCAACTTTACTACTTAAATACAACATAAAGATGTAGATGATGATGACAAAACAGTAATAATATTTGCCTTATGTTTAAAGTGTACTCTGTACTTTCCCAATAAAATTGTTGTCATTCAAGGCTAATTTTTCTGCCAGCTTAATCTTTAGCTGCATCTAATAAGGAATTGGTAGCCAAATGCTAAAATGCTTAAATGCTAAACGATTATTAATTAACCACAAATTTAGTTAATATCATCCTGCTAATAAACTGGCAAATCTTTAATCTTCTTCTTTACCTGTACCTTGAATTTTGAGGTATTGTACTCTTCTAGGGAGTTTTCTTTGACTGAAATCTTTCACTCACTTTCCAATAAGATTTTTGATGTCTCTTTCTTTCTAGATTTTTAAACATTTTTCTTTCTAGACTTTTTGCATTAGAAGGAGCATTATGGAATACAACAATTTGGAAATGGAACAATTTCAAACTCTATTTCCAGATGGGTCTATCTTATTGATAACTCCAGATATTAAAGGAAGATTTCTATATATTCATGTTTGATACATTTATCCTTGCTCATAAGCAAAGAATTACCCTTCCATCTCTCACTTACAAACAGAAGTAATGGTAAAGTATCCTCCCATCTCTCTTTTTGATGTCTTACAGAACATTCAGGCTCTAGGACTCTTCCATGCATGATCTGTGTAGGGAAGATGTTCATGCTGTGGACCTCAGCTCATGACTCCCTATCCTCAGAGGCTAAGTGGGGCCTGGTAACTCAGTGTGACATCTGAGTGTTTGTGTCACTGTGAGGCCAGCATTTTGTGACAGAAGTCATGACAGAGGATATACACTCAGAGCAGCAGAGCCCCTTCTCCATGGGGATCAGGAGGGACAGAGTCACTGGTACGAGATCATGCATCCCCAGGTGGATCAACCCTTTTACCAGGACAAGGACACCCAGTTGGTGAAAGGAGACCACCACACAGGCTCAAACCTTCAACTCTCCTCAAGAGGTGAGCAGGGAGTCCAAGGAATGCCTCCTCCCTACGTAGAAAGCTAACATTTTGGTCTCCTCTGTCTCCTTTGGATTCAGTCATCACATTGTGCATTTTATCATGATTTAAGTCAGTCATTAAACCAACTTGAGTATTTCTTCATCCTTTGCATTCCAAGATTCACAAAACTTTGTGCACCTCCTGTTATGATCTGCTTTTTTCCCCTTTCCCAATTGTTAAAAAAGGGTCTACTATTCTTTCTGGAATTTTGTTTCTCTGACAGTAAAATCCTCCAAATCCACACCTATTCTCTGACTTCCCCTTTACTTTCTTCCTTACCTTTTCTGCTGAATGCTAGACTTCTATATTCAACTGTCCACTTGACATCAAAATACACATTTTAAACTCAACATATCTAAACTTAGCCCTAACTTTCTGCTAACCAAAACACACACACACACACACACACGTAAGTACATGCACACACAGACTTCTCCATCTCAATGGATAGTAACTCTATTTATTCAGTTACTCATGTCAAAAATCTGGTTGATTCCTCTCTTCTTTTTTGAGGAAGATTAACCCTGAGCTAACATCTGTAAATTATCCTCTTTTTTCTAAGGAAGACTGGCCCTGAGCTAACATCCATGCCCATCTTCCTATACTTTATATGTGGGACGCCTACCACAGCATGGCTTGCCAAGTGGTGCCATGTCCACACCAAGGATATGGCTGGCAAACCCCGGGCCGCTGAAGCAGAACATGAGTACTTAGCCACTGTGCCACTAGGCAGGCCCCTGATTCATCTCTTGATTTCATTAGCCCACATCTAGTCCATTAGCAATCCTTATTGGCTTTGCCTTCAGAATACATCCAGAGTTCAGTCAGCCCTAACCACTCCACTTCTATAACCCCAGGGAGAGCTTCCATCCTCTCCCCTTGGAGCTCTACATTAATTTCTTAACAGTTATCATGGCTGTACTCTGGCATCTCCCATATGCATTCTCAATGTGACAGCTGAACTGATCCTTTTAGCATCCAAGATGGTAACACCACTGCAATGACCTCTCATTCAACTTAAATTTAAAGATACAAACTTTACAATGAACGCTAATACTCTAAGGATATGGACACCAATTCCTTCTCTGATTCTGACTTCTCCTTACTTCTCTTTTCATCCTGCTCCCTCTATCATGGCTTCCTGGCTGGGTAATTTCCACCATGGGGTCTTTATCCAAGATGTGCCCTCTACCTAAAATTCCAGAGGTAGGAAAACAGAGAGGTAGGAAAGAACTAAGGGCAAAGGGTGAGATGGGCCTCACCAATCTGGTTGTCATTTCCATCAGGGACCAGTGACGGCATCTGGAGCTGTTGGACCAGATCTGGGCTTGACCTGGGCTTCCAAACTTATGTCTTAATCCAGACTACTATAAGACTGTTTCAGTTACAACATTAAGTGTTCTGATGAGTGAACTGCACAACACACATCATCCAAAACTCCTTTATATGATCTGTAAAGCAGGCCCAAAGAACAAAGCAGGATAAGTGTGTGGTTATAAAGATAAGTTCCCATAACGTGTACCAGAGTGCCAAGGAGGAAACCCCTTTTCTCCAACAGAATTTGTTTCTGTAGTTGTTTGTTTTCAATTCGTTAACAACTTTCTTAGGATTTTAGACAGAATGATCACAATCAGCCACTTCTCTTGGCTGACAGCCATCAAACAGGGGAAGTCAGCACAGCTGGTTGTTTTCTATTTCCTAAATTCCCATCAAAAGGCTTTAATCAAATTGTGTCACTTTTTCTGCCTTTTTCCCAACATTTGGCATTTTCCATAAAGTCTGGTGAAGATTCTGATAAACCAGGAAGTTAACCTATAACAATGATGCATGTTTACTTTAAATTTTAAAGCATCACTATTTCTCAGGTATGTTTTTTTATTAATGAGCAGGACCGAGTGTTTATTAAGCTCCTGCTCTGAATCACATGCTCATAATTCATTTACTCTTCTCTGCTTTTGTGGGAGGTCAGCATGATGCTCACTGTCCCTGTTTTACCTATGTGGTACTTGAGGCTTGGAGGTTAAATCATTTGCTCAAATAGAACTGAACCAGAGATTTACTCCAAGTTCTGTATCTGTCAATTCCTGTTGTTTCTATTGCTACATGAATTTTTAAAGAGCAAAAATCCAAAAGTGTTTAACAAGTAGTGTCAAAGACTCTTTAGACCTAAGAAACATGACTGGTTTCTGTTCCTTACATAATACAGTCCAGGGTGTATGGGGGGAAAGTGTTTCCCTGGAACCTCTTACTGTTCCTCATGGATTTAAAACTTTAGCTGACAAGGATAGCTTAACAGAGAAAAGCATACAATTTAATTTAATATAAATTTTATATGACACAAAAGCCTTAAATTAAACATCCAAAGATTGATTTTTATGATGGATTTGATGAAGAGTTGACAGAGGTGGAGAAATATGATAGGACAAAGGAGGTACAAACTGAATCTAATAAATTAGAGAATCATAGCAGGTCCTGTTTGTTCAGATTCCTCTCCACATCCCTCTATCTTGAAAATAACTATAGTTCTTCCCCCTAGGTATGGTGGGCACCTTTCGCATGAAGATCATATGACCTAGTTTAAGGGAAGATCAGAAAGTCCTTCCTGCACCTGCTGTTTTCCAAATTTCTTTAGCTCAAAATATTCAACATGCCAAAATGCCACATTTTGACATAGCTCATCATGAACAATGTCAAGGGTTTCTCTCACTTAATGTAAAAGTGAATTACCTGATATAATTAATTGAGGATTCTTATTCAGTAGGTCTTGGAAGGGGCCAGAGACTTTGCACTTCTGCACACTTCCCAGGTGAGGTCCTCACTCACTCACTGCTGTCTCTCAGACCGTAGTTTAAGGATCCTACAACTTTCATTGCAGACATGCAGAGGGCAGATGCTTTCTGGAATAAGTTGAGATTGGATTCATAGACTAAATGAAATGGGGAGGGAATAATGAGAAAAGCCAAGTTGAGGGGGTTCCTCATTCTTCTGCCATCACTTCAATTCTCTGTCCCCTCAGCTTCAGAGCCTCTTTTCCAAGATGGACTGTATTCTCACCCTTTCCTTTCTAACCTCCTCATTCCTTCACCTCACCTCACCTTCAAGGGCACCATCCCCAGTGGGGTCATTTAAGCATAAGCAAAACCAGGTCTACTATAAGGGTACTTCCTGTGCTTCCAGGGGACCCTGCTCTGAATACTCAAAACTGCTGTTTTTAAGAAACTGTGATGCAGATGGTCTGTTACTCAATGACAGAATGAGAGTTGTTGGCATGACAGTCGGTTTACTTCCACGATTTCTAAAACTCCACAATACCACCTTGGTACTGAACCAAGTAAGAGGGAGATATAATAAAGAATTAGGGTGGTGCTCCCAAGACTTCTCCAAATTTGTCTTCTTGGAAAGTACTTGGTGGCCATCCTGTGTGAATCAGCAGAGCAGCCCTGTGGGTTCTGAGGTCACAGTTTGCCAACATTTCTGCCTCCAGAAAAACGTCCTGGAGAGAACAAAAAACGTTTCCATAACTCTAGTGAATACAAGTAGTTAGTTTGCACAGGGGTGAGTGATTTTTATTGTGTTTAGTCTGCTAAAGAACAAAATTCAAGAGAATAAACTTTAACAACCTTATTGACTTTATTCGTTAATTCATGAATCATGCAACATACAATCTAGCAGATTGAAAGAAGCTCTGGGGAGATGTACGAAATGAAACAGTTTTATAGCCAGAAGGAAGAAGGAACAAGGAAGTCATACTGAGAAAAGGCAGATTGGTTGTTGCAAGGATGATTTCCTCAAGAGTGTTGGCAGGTGTTTCTCAGGGAGATTGCCTAACTGGTGCTGATCAGGTGATTCCTGATTGGTGTAAGGTTTCATTTCTGGGAAAGCTGAAACTGTGACTAAGTTGTCTCATTTTGGTGACATGGGACTTAGCATAAGTGACTCCATTGAGGGCCTATTATTTTATTTTAAACACCTCTGATCATTTTATGATGTGGGGTCACCAATAAAGATAGCTGCTGTGGAATTGTGTAAGAGACTTAACTCAATGGGTCTAAGTCAGAGAAAAGTTGATTTTACCTGAGCCCTAGGCTCCCAGAAAATGGCAACAGATGAGAAATCTCCAGTACACTTTTGTGCCCCGGGCAAGGGCTAACTTTGAAGAGTAGCTCTTCCCCACATGATTCAGAAGAGTCCCCTCTTTCCTGTTCCTCAGATTCATAACTCTCTTGTTTAGCAGCTCTGTAAATCACCAGGCTCATTCCTTTTCTAGAATATATTCCTCTTGTTGAAGTAAACTTCTACACCTAAGATGGAGTCACTCCTACCCAGGGTGCCACATCAGCAAACCAAAATTTTCTGTTCCTGTAAATGCTCTGCTCGACCAGAAACACAGTACACCCAGTCTGCCAACCCGCAAATGCCAAGCCAACTCTGGGCTGCATACTGATTTGATTGTTCCTTGATCATTCTAAATAAGGTCACATATGCAACCTCAGCCAAGCGTGCCCTTCTTCTTCAGTGCTGCTTCTAGTGCTTTATGAAATTTGCTGTTGCCCACACAACTCTAGGAAGAGCACTTCACTGCTTGTGAGGCACTGTAGTTCCCTAACCTATGGATTGTTTTCCCTTTAAAAAAAGCATCAAACTCATTAATAAACCATTTGATTTTTGTCATTTGACACTTGATAAGTAATGCTCTCTATCTTGTAATAGCCTGGATAAGGTCATCTCATTAATTTCCAGTGCATTTGGTTTCACAGTAATTTTTCCTACACCGTGTAAAAACATTAAGATTACAATTGTGTCAAACTGTGAGGCAGAACAGAATAGAATAGAATTGTCCTCTCCATTAGGTGAATCATTTTCTGTTCCCATTATTGGTTGATAACTACAGCTTTTACTTCCTCTCTTAATCCTCTGTGTTCCTCTTCCCTGAATAGCCACTAGATTTTATTTATTGTCTTATCTTTCCTTTCTCTTCTTCTTGTTAATCACTCTTTATACTGCTGTAGTCAAGTCTTTTCTTTTTTCACTTTTACTACAGCCATAGGTTTCTCTTCTACAAATGCCACTTCCATCATGCATATTATTAACAGATAATTTTCATAAAACGGTAAAATTATGACTCACACAATATAAAAGCAGACTCATGTCCAAGGATTTGTTTTATCCATAGAACCTGAGCCAATTAGGCAGATGCTATAGCCAGCTTAACAGAAAAGTCAAACCAATGTAAATTTACTGAGTAGAGGGATATTTAGCTGAATTGCAAATGAAGCAAAACTTATTTTCCACTGGGAGGAGGAATGTCAATTAACTATTAAACATGGGATAATTTTCATATCTATCAGTAGCTTACAACTTACAACAAGTGCAAAATTGCTCAAATCCAAGGAAAGGGGTCTAGAATCTTATAGCCAGAACTTGTGCCATAGATAATGCATAGCTTTCTATTGAAACAAATTTTTTCTATGTTATTAATAATAGGATGTTTGGGGTACTTGTTATGTGGCTGCCACTCTTCGGGTTTTACTTGTGTTTACTCATTGAATCCTCAAGAAGGATATCATAGTGTGAAATATCACATACTTTTTACAAGTGAGAAAGTTATGTCTCAGAGATTTTAATATTCAGTTCCTGAGAGTGGGAATGCAATAGTATAGTCACTTGGCTATAGTACTTATATGAAACCCTGCGCAGGCTGATGGGATTCAGGAAATGCTACCCCAAAATATGGCAATGACATATCAAATAATTTAAACTTAAGGAGTTTGAAAAAACAGCAGAAGCAGGAAGGTCATTCTGACTTGCCACCCACCATCTCCCCAGAAACAGATCATAAAGCCCTCATGTGAGAGGTGCTCCCCCATACCTGGAGGAGAGGAACATCCTTATATCCAAAGACAAAGGGACCCCAAGAAGAATCCTAACAAACAGGCATTGTTAGGTTTTTACCAGTTTACTACAGTTAATTCATACTCCTTAACCTGTCATATTCCTCTGTGACTGTCCACTCTTCATGGAGCCTAGCATAACAACACACAGGTCTGTTTCTCTAGGTCTTCATTTCCTTATGAAGGGTCCTATATCATGTAAAACTTATATTAAATAATTTCATATGCTTTTCTCCTGTTAACCTGTCCTTGCCAGTTTAATTATTAGATGCAGCAAGGGATCCTAAAAGGGTCAAGGAAAACTTTCACCTCCCCTACAAGGCCAAGTCTTAGCAAATCCTACAGGATCCAGAATGTAAAAGAATTGTAGCATTTTTCCACCTAGGAAAGTGGTAGTTTTGTTTTAACCAGAATAATATTTCCTCCTCTCACCATCAATACCCTCTAGTGAATCATCTAAATATTTCTCAATTTATGTGTAAACTTGTGTAGGGGAGGAAAGAATTCTTCTCAACCCTCTTAGGGTCCCTGGCTTGGTCTAAAAATTAAACTAACAAAGATAGATTAATAGGAGAAAAGCATGTAAATTTAGTTGAATGTACATTGGATCCTTCACAAGAGAATGAATACCCAAAAAAGTGACCAGAGTAGGAAATTTTATATATTTTAGAAAAAGAAACATTATTTGTGAAGAATTGACAAGAGAAAAGAATTTAGGCTAGGGATTATAAAATAATGAAGAAGTAACAAGGTTTGTTTATGCAGCCTTCTCAAGCTAAATTCCCTGTCTCTGATATGTTTAAAGACAAGCTAAGGCATATTTTTTAAGAGTTTATTTGAGCAAAAACCATTTTGAATTGGGCAGGATCTAATGTAGTGGATAAAAGGAGCTCAGAGGAGCTGTATAAAATGAAAAACTTTTATAGGCAAAAGGAAGCAGGGAAAAGGTAGTTACACTGGCAAAAAAGCGAGTTGGTTGTCGCAAAACTACTTTCCTTTAGAGGATAGCGGGGGTCCTCCAGACAGATTATCTAACTGGAGCTGATCTGGTGGTGCTTCCTGATTGACTGGTTTAAGATTCAATTTGGGAGAGCTGAAACTGTAGTTAAGTAAGATCTAGGTTTAGTGACTTGGGCCTTATCATAAGGGACACCATTTTGGGTGTGTTGTCTTGTTTTTAAAAGTTAATAAGACTGTCTCCCTTCTTCCTGGTGCAAGGAGGGTAAGTTTATGTGGGAGATTTATCTCCTACTGTCAGAGAAAAGAGGTGAGGGAGGGGAGGTCACAGTGACCTTGCTTTTGCTATTTTCTCAAACTCTTTCAGCTTAAGATATTCAATATACCAAAGTGCAGTATTTTGGGGCAGCACGTCCTGAACCCCATCAGTGGAAATTAACAAAACCTTGCCATGTACAATATTTTACACTTTCCTCTGTTTCTGAATTGTCTAACTCTGTTTCTGAATCTATTTTTAACCATCACTGCCCTTAAAGAGCTTTTAATTATTTTTTCTTATCACTCAATCCACCAAAAACTTTAATACCAGAGAAATAATATATTATCTATGTACTATAGCATTTTTAGAGTCAAAAACTATTGAAATACCTGAGATATTTTTAAACTTCTAGAAGCAATGTTTGCTGCCTTGGGGTTGATAGCACCAATTATATCATCAAATCTATCAGAAACTATGTCTGTTAAGATGAATAAAGTTCCCATAGTCTTTACAGAAAATTTAGAGCTTGAAACTTTTAAGTTTCCTGAGAGGCCAAAGTCTTTATTGCAGAAGATTTCCAAAAGGAAAAAGAATGAAGCAGGACTTAACTACTGGCTGTCTAAATAGTTATGGAGTCAGATATTGAGATAGAAATTCCTGTCACCTCTGATCTTTGTCTTACTTTCTTCCTTGTGAGTGAGTGTGGGACTCATTCCCACTGAACATTTTCATTGACTCTACCTCTATCCCAGCCATAGGAAAGCCTCTCCAATGTTACACAAATGCCAATTACTCTCATATGAAATATTTTAAATATTCTCTATCTAAACATTTTGTACATTCTTGCATATATATTTTATCTGTGACTCCACCTACATACTCTACACACAGGTAAAATATATACACATACTATATGTACACACATGTGTGTATATATCTGTGTTTACATATGCATCTCATTCATTTATGTGTATGTTAGTGTATTTTAGATAGAAAAGTTACTAAGAAAAGTTGTTAAAAACAATAAAGTACTATATATATAGTACTTCCTGGGTAACAGTAATGGATTAAAACAAGCCATTTGTATTGTTTCACATAATTATCATGTTGGGGATCTTAGTGGTCCAAAGAATAAGGACTATACCATATTCTTTCATTTATTTTGTCCATATTTTGTACTGATTACTGTAAAACTCATGGATCAACTGGCTTAGTATCTGCTGGCCTCAAATTCTCCACAGTACTTTGGCTCATTTAAATCTTACTTTTCTCACAGCTTTCTTTCCAGTTTGAAAGCCTAAACTGCTTTGTGATCTTTTCTTCCAAATGTTTGATGATTCTAAGCCCTTCCTTTTCTACTCTACCCATCCTTCCTGTTTGTTTACTCCAAACACTGAGGAAAATCGCGTCTCCCCTGATCTACCACAAGTTTGTTATCATAACTATAGTTTTCTCTCTGGCACCAATGTTTATAGCTTTGTTCTTTGTCATGAAGAGTATCAAAGATCTCATACGGTAGAAGACATGCAGTTGCAGGAGAAAAATGAGGCATGAGCAAAGAAGTTGCATTAAGTTGTTTTTGTTCCATAACATTCTGCCAAGAGGAGTTTCATACTCACTTGATTGATTCTCACCTATAAGAGCAATCAGCCGTCTTCATTTTCATGGTAGGTGTTGCCAAGGGGAACCGTGACTGCAAGGTCCATCTACTGATATACTCATCAGCTTAACAAATATGGCAAGCACCTACTACCTGCCAGCTACCATTTCAGAGACTAGAGTTACAACAGCAAATATGATTGCTGAGGTCCTTGCAATTGCAGAAATTTGTAGCACACAAGCATAGAGAAAAAATATAGATAAGCAGGTATGAAAACTGCTGGATGAAGGAGGCACAGGTACCATATTTGGGGTGAGGTGTCCATGTGATGGTTGTAAACACTGAGTTTTCAGTTGAACATATCAAGTTAAATTCTCTTTGGAGATTCTTTTTCCTATAAAACAGTGTGAAATACTATAAAAAAACCTCCGTCAGATGTTTATTTGAGTTACTTTAAAAATTATGGTAAAAATCATTAGGAAAGCAGAATTATTCCAGGGAATGAAGCCAAGGAAGTAAGGATAGGAATGGTAAATAGTGATGCGGTCAGGTGAAGCAAAAGACTTCATGAGAAATAAGAAAGAAGAAGGAAAATAAAGGGGGTGAGTGAGAAGTTGGTACAGAGCCAGCCAATGTGATTGAGGAAAATTTGCAAAGGAAGGAACATCCATGGCAGAGTCAGTAAAGAAAGTTGCAAAATGTCCAAGGAATTAGAGGTGACAAGCCCATGGACATGGAAAACCTCTGTCAAAGGAGTTTTAGGTAAGTGTTAAGCGAAGAAGCCAGATGTCTATGTTCTGGAGAGTTATAGGAGACAAGATGAGGCTACTCTTCCTTTTTAAGGTGCTTGTATGAGAAGAGAAGGGAGAGATAAAACCTTCCAGGGTCACACAGGAGGTGAGTCTTTTCCAAGTAGAGCTTTTTTCCTTCAAAAATGGTCAGTAGACGGGGTTAAGATTGAATTCCTCTGATTATTATAATAATAATTATGATTATAATTTAAAGAAGAGAGATAGTGGGATCAGTATCACATGGGGAATAAAAGAAAAGTATCGATGGGCATGATCTAACTCACATTTTAAGACACATGATATAAAAGAAATAAATTTAAAAGATTAAATCACAGCAAGAGGGAAACTGCTAGAGGTTATTATCCCTAACGGAAGCAAAGGTTTTGCCAATCAGAAAGGAAATTAGACCCCATTAAAGTAAGAATTTCATAAAGGTAAACTCTCGTCTACCCCATCTCCAGGGGCTGGTGGACATTAAGTTCACGTGAAATAGTTTTGAATGAAGTAGTAAAGAAATAAGTGAATGCCTGAGTAACTGACACTAGAGTATCTTTAATTGCTGATGTAAAAGATGTAGGAGACAGAGAAAGACTGTGGCTATGCCCAGTAGGTTTTGAAAACTAGCATTCTGGGACATGTGTCATTAAGTCTATACATAGTTTGTTAAATCAAGTGTCATTAACTGATCAAAAGTGTCTAAGTCCAGTGAGAATGGCTTACTAGGTGACTGGAAGCTTATTCTACTTTATTTGATCTAGTTATAACCAGCTTGTAAATACAGGACATTCAGACTTAATATCTCCCAGACAACTACTATTATAATTAGAAAATTTTTTATTTATAAGACAGACCTAAACAATCATATATGTATAATTCAAAGTCAACTGAAAAGTAGAATTATGTTTGAATTAGGTCAACTTTAAATACACTTGCCAAATCCCTTCAGTTTTGACAGAACCTAATCATGATGTGATAACCAGTCATAATCAAACTAAAAGAAGGAGATTATACTAGGACATGGGTCATTGGGGCTCTTTGAATTCTGATAACTACATTGAACCAGAAACTCTGTAGCATACAGAATTCTTCTCTTTTCTGTATTATTACTGACCTTCAGTTCCACTGTGTCCCAAAAAGTGACTTTTGTTAATTTACGATGTTTATGTATATGTTGACATAAAATTTGGGTGGTTTAATTTTCATTATTTAAATTTTTGCGAATGCGTGAAGAGTTTCAGATTTTGATGACTGCTGGTATCTTATGGAAACCCAAAGCTCCTCTTTAGAGGCTTTGAACCAGAGGAGGTACCAGTGACAGATACAGACAGATGACCAATTTGACAATAGTAGTGTGTGTAATCATCCACATCTTGAACTGGAGGCCCAGAACAACTGTTGCTGAGAATGACCTTAAGACTAGCAGAACAAATTTTTCACAGCTAAGGATATATTAAAAAAATACATGAAGATGGGTAGGAGGGGTTGATATGTGGTCTGTTCAGGACCAACACCCCTGGTATGGCAACACACAGTAGGAGGGACATCACAACGCACAACCATGGAGATCCTCTCTGATGAGTGAGGGGCCTGAGACACATATTGGGCTTCCCAGACTTTGGGACCTGCATCAGGAAGACAATGCCCCTAATCATCTGGCTTTGAAAACAAATAAGGCTTATGTCTGGGAGAGCCAGAAACCTATAGGAAACCAAGTCTCCGCTCTCAAAAAGCACATACACAAGCTCACTGTCTCTGAGGTCATTGTCTGCCAGTGCAGAGGTGGCAGTTTGAAAAGGCCTGGATTACATGTGAAGGAGATCCATTGAGTAAGTCTAAGGCGTGTGCCTGAAGAGCAGAAATGTGCCGAAACTTTCTACAGAAATAAAAGTGCTGGTGGATGACATTTTTTCACACTGCTTCTTCTTAGGTTACCTAACCCTGCTGGGCACCATATTTAACAGTCTCTATTTAACTTTCTCACACCACTCACCCTGCCCTGGCATTTGCCCATAGACTTGCCCCAGTCAATCTTCCTCCATAATAACTCCTTCCCTGCTCCCCCCAGCAGGTGGCTCTGGCTGGCATTGAAGCCCCTCCAAAGCATCTCCCACCCAGAGGGAGCCAGTCTCACATGCCAGCATCTCCACAGCAACTGCAGCCCAGGCACAACAGGAGGGCACATGCAGCCTATGGAAGAGATATACCTGGAGCATCTGGCTCTGGTGACCAGTGGGATGTGAGCTCCTGGGCTCCCTAGGACTCCTTCTACATAAGGCCACGTCTTCAGGACTGGGAGACATAGCTGACATACCTAATACATAGAAACAAACCCAGACAGGCAAAATGAGGAGACAAAGAGTATGTTCCAAATAAAAGAACAAGACAAAACCTAAAAAAAAAAGAGAAACAAATAAAACAGAAATAATTTACTGATAAAGAGTTCAAAGTAATGGTCATAAAGATGCTCATCAAACTCATAAGAAGAATTGATTAACACAGTGAGAACTTCAAAAAAGAGATATAAAGTACAAAAAAAAATAACCCATCATGGCTAAAGAATAAAATGACTGAAATGAAAAATATATTTGAGGATATCAATGGCAGATTAGATGATGCAGAAGAATGAATCAGTGATATAGAAGACAAGGTAGTGGAAATTATCCAATTGGAACAGAACAAAAATAAAAATATGAAGATATCTTAGGGACACCTGGGACAACAAGTGGATTAGTATTTGCATTATAGGAGTCCCAGAAGGCTAAGGGTGAGAGAGGGATAGAAAATGTATTTGAAGAAATAAAGGCTGAAAAATTCCCCAACCTGCAAAAGAAATAGACATCCAAGTCCATTAAACACAGAGAGTCTCAACTAAGACGATCTTAAGGAGACCTATACCAAAACATATTGAAATTAAACTGTCTAAAGTTAAAGAGAAAGAGAGAAAATTAAAAGTGAGAGGAAAACAGTTAGTTACATACAACGGAACCCAGATAAGACTTTTATGTGATTTTTCAGCAGAAACTTTGCAAGCCAGTAAGGACTGATATAATATATTCAAACTGCTGAAGGAAAAAAGTTACAAACATAAATGCTCTACCCAGCAAGGTTATCTTTAAGAATTGAAGGAGAGAGTGTTTCCCAGACAAGCAAAAGTTAAAGGGGTTCATCACCACTAAACCAGCCTTACAAGAATTGTTAGTGACTTCTTTAAATGAAAAAGAAAAGATTATAATTGTAAAGAAAAAGTTATAAAAGAAAAAAATTACTGGTAATGACAAACATATAGTATCAAATACCTATAAAGCTAGTTTGTAGGTTAAAAGACAAAAGTAGTAAAATCGTGTATGTCTACAATAACTAGTCTAGGAATACACAGAACAACAAGATGTCAAACATGACATTAGAAACACAAAATGGTGGGGAGTCAAAAGGTAGTGCTTTTAGAATGTACTTCAACTTGAGTGATCATCAACTTAAAACAGACTGGCATATACATAGATTGGTATATTTAAACAACATGATAACCAGAAATCAAAAACCTAAAATAAGTACACAGAAAATAAGGAGAAAGAAATACAAGCATAACACCAAAGAAAATTGTCAAACCAAAAGGGAAGTGGTCAAGAGAAAAATAAAGGAATCACAGATAACTACAAAAACATCCAGAAAAAAATTAACAATATGACAATAACCACATATCCATCAATAATTATTTTTATGTAAACTGATTAAATGCTGTAATCAAAAGACATACAGTGGCTGAATGGATTAAATACAAGACACATATAACTACTTACAAAAGACTCACTTCAGATCTAAAGATACAGACAGGATGAAAGTGAAGGAATGGAAAAACATGTTTCATGCAAATGGAAACAAAAAGAAAGCTGGGGTAGCAATTGCTGATCTTAAGGAATAGACAGCCAGCTCATTCCTCAGCAAAATGCGTTTATTTGCCTCAAGGTCTATAACTATAGTGAACAATGTGGAACTTCCAAGCAGCAAAAGTGAGGAGAAATTCTTTTATATAGGGGAAGAAGTTGGGAGAACTTTTGTAAACAAAGTGTCTATTGGAGGAATTGAGAGGTTGATATATGCTGGCTTTTCCTTGGCTGACTTGTTGCAGTGTCTCATTGGCTGAGCTTCTTGCCAGTCAAGAAGACGAAGTCCTGTTGGGGTCCACTATCGATGCAGGATGTGACAGTTCCCCCTTTTGGCCTCCTGACTCCACTTTAACGAGGATTTTCTTTATTAATTTTCATATTTTCCCTTTTTGATCAGGATTTTCTTTGAAAGCATCACTGATCAATGGTCAGATTTTTCCAGTTTCGTAAAGCATTTGTCCCCTGATGCCAGGAAGGAGTTTTCTGGGTGTCATGTCCCACATTGGAGGGAAAGTGCACTGATTGGAAACCTATCATGGCCACATTTGAATAACAAATATGGAATAGGAAGGAGAACCTTCAGACCCTGTTTTCTAAATTACATGTCAGGATCATAGGCATTGGAGATCATCTGAAGTGCTATATTGTCACCAAAGGCTTGGCAGACAAACTTACAAAGGCTTGGTCTGGATGCCTTAGGAAAGCTGTCTCATCAGATGGCATCTGCTTCAATTCCAGAAATCTTTACTTTCAGGTCACCAGATGATGTGCAGGTCCAGTTAGCATTTGGTGTTTCTGTAGGTGTGTCACAATCCAAGAGTCTATTCCCTGGAGTTTGGTGGCACAAGGGTCAGCTAACAGTACCTTTTCAATGAGAGGCCTTTCCAGTGAGGTTGAAGAGAATCCTTCTGGAGGTGTCTTTTCCAATTGATGAAATCTCCTGGTTAAAATGAATAAAGACTTTGTCTTCCTGGAGCACACTGTCAAAAGATTGCTCTACCAAAACATGGTTATTTTTAATAGAAGCAATTAGTCCTTTGCAATATTGGAGTGTATCTCCTTTTATCAGTTGTGGGTTTAGAGAGGAAGGAGACAAGTTCATTGGGCATCCAGTGATTATCTCTAAGGGTGAGAGTTTATTAGTTCCAAAGGGGTGGATCTGAGATTTTGAAGGACCAAAGACAATGCTTTTGGTGAAAGCATTTGGTGAATCTCTAGAAATTTTGTCAATTGAGTCTTCGTAACTCATTCAATTCGACCAGGAGATTGAGGGTGTTGAGAACAGTGAGAGTATTCTAAAATTGGCCAAATAGTGAAGATTTTTTGAAGTACATGACCAGTAAAATGGATTCCTTGATCACTATAAGGTTCGAGAGGTTTTCCCCAGGTAGGGATAACCCTTTCCAAAAGGACCTATGCCACAGAAAATGCAGTAGCATGTCTGCAAGGAAAGGCATCTGTCCAGTGATAAAACATACAAATGATGACTGAGAGATATTTATATCAATGATATGGGAGTAGTTGTATGAAATCCAATTGCCAAAACTTGAATGAGTGTTTACACAGTTTAAAAAGTCCAGGAGCCATACAAACAGTCTTCTCTATTGTATTTTGGACTAGTGGTACAAGTGAGGTAGGCATTTTTGGCAGCTTTGTTAATAATTTCCCACCTACTTTGATTAGTGAATGCTATCGTTTTGTCAGTAGACCAATGGTAAAATGCACGTGCAGTGGTTAGGAGTAGGAATTTTAGAGTCTCTGGTAGGACTGGGTTATTATTTGGTCTGATCCAGGACTTGCTCTTTTCATTAAAACAACAATTCTTGAACTTCTACTTTCCTTTTTTCCTTTCTGAGACCAATAGTTAGGCTTAGCTAGGCAGTTTTCCTAAGTTTTTATTTGGAGAAATATACCTTTAGACCGCGATAGATGTTTGGGTGTTGTTTGTTCCTTTAAGGGCTGCATTTCTTGCAGAGATACCAGCAAGGTAATTTCCTTTGGTTTTCAGAGAGTCAAGTTTAGAATGCCTGATATTCACAAAAGCTAAAGCAGCAGGTAAAAGTATAGGATCTATTAAATCCTGAACATATTCACCATTTAAATTTTTATTTTCACTGGAAATAAGGAAACTATGTTGCTTCCACAACATTCCAAAATCATGAACTACTGCAAAATTGTGTCTACTCTCAGTATAAATATTGGAAGTTTGCTTTTGGCTAAAGTGCAAGCTTGTGTAACTGTGTATAACTCAGCTTGTTTTGTCAAAGTAGCCATAAGTAAAGGTTCCACCTCTACAATATCAAAAAGAGTTTCAATAGCTTACTCAGAACAATATTTGCCATTGTCACCTCTTAAATAGGAACTATCGCTGAACCATGAGAAATCAGCATTACCCAAAGTAGTTTCCCGCAGATCATCATGAGGAGTTTTGGAGGTGATCTATCAGCATTAAGTAGTCTTCAGGGACTTTTTCAGTAATGGTGGGGAGAAGAATAAAAGGGTTACGGCTATTACAACATGAAAAATTATTTGAGGAGCCGTTAACAAAAGGGATTTATAGAAGGTGTGGCAGCTGATTGAAATATGTGGAGTCTGATGAGAATTTATGAGGCATTTTACTGCATGGCATACAAAAGTAGTTAAAGGGATCCCACAATAATTTTCTCAGTGGCCTTAACCCAAAAGGCAGTGGCAGTAAGGCTATAAAACAAGAGGTGTATCCCCCTGCCACAGGGTCCAGTTGCTAGCTATCATATCCTATGAGTAAATTCTGAGGGCATTATCTTCCTTTTTATATACAAAAATGGAAACGGAAATCTGATATTCAAGATGAACAAGAGCAAATGGGTTTATCAAACTATCCTTTAAATCCTTAAAGGTCATGTTGTCCAATATTCTCATAAAATTGAGAAAAGGTTGTTGTACATCAGAAAACCAGACAGTTGGGCATTATAGAAAAATTTTGGAATCCAATTTTGACAATAACTAACTAGCCCAGGAAAATCTTGCCATTGGCACTTAGTTTTGGGTTTGGGGCAACTTTAAAAACTATGAAACCTATGTGAATCCAAGTTTAGCCCTTGTTCTGATATCAGATGTCCTAAATATCAAACCTGGGTTTGGGCAAACTGCAATTCTCCTTGTTAACCATACATCCCTTTAAATCTGAAATCTTTAGCAAATGGATTATGTCTTCTTCTGAGGAACCTTGGGAAGCAGAGCAAATAAGTAAATCATCCACATATTGCAACAATGTAGAACCCCTACACCTTCCAAATCAGGCTTCAGAGTTTGTGATTAATAAAAAGGGCTCTCAGTACAACCCTGAAGCATTACTGTCTAGGTGAACTGTCTGTCCTCTCGAGTGAAGGCAAAAAGATATTGATTAGCTTCATGTACTAGAATGCTAAAGAATGCACTACACAAAATAATAACTTTAAAGAATTTGTTTCATGTGGGAATGGATATAAGTGTATGAGGGTTTGGCACAATAGGATGTTAAGGGATCACAATTTTGTTTACTGCTTAGAAGTCCTGGACAGGCCTCTGCACCTGGCTCTTGGGTATGCTCACAGGTATAATAGAGGTATTACAGGGACTAGTATAAGGGATATGAAGCCTTGAGACTTGTAGTTCTCTTTTATTGGCTTTATACCTTGAGGTCTTCTTTACCTGTAGGATATTGACTAAGTCTGGGGAGATATTTTGAGGGATCTATTTGAATCTTGATGTGGTGTACACTGTGAATTTTATCAATATCAGTTGGAGACTTTGCCCATAGGAAGTTGGTTGCTGATTCAATAGGAATAAATAATCAATGTTTCCAGAAACAGCCCTAGTACCATCAGAGACAGAGATAATGAATGATATCAAAGTGTCATTTAGTTCACTTGGTTGGCTCTCTTGATGACTACTGTGAAATTCTAGAATTATTTCCTCCTTTTTGGAGAAATAAATTTTAGTATGATTTTCCAAGAAGTATCAGCTTTATAAATGCACAGAGGCAGAGGGAGCAAAGAGAAAAGGGTATATGTCTCTCAAAGGGCCTAAACAAATTGAATAAGTTTATAAACAGGAACTTTTTGAGATTTATTGGTAGCCTCCACTATTTGAACTGTTTTAGTACCCCAAGGTGGGGACTGCTTTATAGACGTGAGGTTGAGCACCAAGAGTGTGGCTTCAGTATCAGTTAGGAGAGAAAAACACTCCTCTCCAATCTGGAGAAGTGCTTCCGCAAGCTGATTAAGAGGCAGGTTTGGGAAGTGCACCTGTAGTTCCTCATAGCCAAATCATTGAGAATTTTGGGGACACTGGAGAGGCAGGTGAGAGGACTAAAGGCAACTGAAGCACTTAAATTTGTAATAACTTATTGCCCAATGTTCTGGCTGTTTGTAACAATAGCAGGAACTAGGAGGTCATTTTATTTCATTCAGATGACTTCAGTTGCCAGAGTTGAGAATTAAGAATTTAAACGATCTGTCTTTTAGGTGACTCATTTAGGGTGCAATAGAATTTTATCAGATTAACAAAATCTAGAGTGGACATAGTTTCTCTTCTCTTCTGGTTCTTGCAGTAGAAAAGAAAATTCCAAGTTTAGTCCCTTAAACATAGAGTTAAAGCTACCTTGGTGGAACTAACATCTGAAGGAAAACCAAATTTTCTTTAAAAGAATCTGAAGTCAATTGTAACAGCCATGAAGAGGTTCATCAGGTTTTTGTACACAAGGGTGATTTTTTCCCCAATCAATAGACTTTGGGCATGACCCAGGAATTGCCCAATGAAGATTCCAGTGATTGCATGAGTTTTATCATACCACAGGTCAGCAGGTTGGTCTCCTGGTTATAATTCTAGAGACCTTTCAAGACTTTCCCAATTTAATGGTCTTTATCAATGCTAGGTCTATCTTTCACTGACAAGCATACAAACTGACTGATTTAAATTAGAGAAATCAGGGCCAGCCTGGTGTCACACTGGTTAAGTGCACACGTTCTTCTTCGGCAGCCTGGGGTTCACCAGTTCAGATCTGGTTGTGGACATGGCACTGCCTGGCAAGCCATGCTATGGCAGGTGTCCCACATATAAAAAGTAGAGGAAGATGGGCAAGGATATTAGGTCAGGACCAGTCTTCCTCAGCAAAAAGAGAATGGTTGGCAGCAGTTAGCTCATGGCTAGTCTTCCTCATAAAATAAAATAAAATAAAATAAAATAAAATAAAATAAAATAAAAT
>NC_060269.1:72763208-72767196 GCF_021613505.1 Equus quagga
AAAGAACTCTGTGGTGAAAGCATCTTGAAGCTATTGTTAGGAACATTTGTATTTAAGACATTTCTCACATTGCAGTATATGCCATAATGAATGGGTATCATTTTCCTACAATGAAAGAACACTGTGCTAAATAGAGCTCACAGATAGCTATCTAGGAACGTTTTTACATAAGACTTATCAAACATTTTACAATAGTCGTGACAGAATATACATAACATTCAGTCACTGAAAGAAAACTGTGGAGAAACAATCTTGCTTGTATATATTTAGAAACTTCTTCATGTTCACCATTTCAAGCGTTTCCATATAAGACACACTGAATGAATATCACTTTGAGACAATGATATAATGTGCTGAACCCAGATTGCAGGCGGCTGTTTAGGAACCTTTTCATAAGAGACTTATCATACATTTCACTACAAAGTATCTATTACATCCATTCAATGAAAGAACACTATTGTGAAGCCAGATTGCTGGTAGCTAATTAGGAACATCTTGATATAAGGCTTTTCTAATATTTCAGTTTATGCCAAACAGAATGACTATCATTTTCTTAAAATGAAATAACACTGTGTTGAACTCATCTTGCAGGAAGCCATTTAGGATTTCTTCATACAAAACACCAGACATGTCACTACTGCTCTGACAGAATCTCTGTAAGATTCATTCACTGAGGAACACACTCTGGTGAAACCAGATTGCTCATAAGTTTTTAGGAATATCTTTATATGAGGCTATTCAAACACATCATATGCTATACAGAATGATTATCACTTCCATTAAATTAAACAACATTGTGATGCAACCAGCTGGCACATGCTATTTATGAACATTTTGTGTGTGTCTTATCAAACGTTTCTCTGCAGCCACAACGTGATAATTATTACATTCATTCAATGAAATACTGTGTTGAAAAAGCTTGCTTGTGGCTGTTTAGAAACATCTTCATGTAAGTGTTCATGCAAGTCTTATCAAACATTTCACTACAGGCATGACAGAATATCTATAACATTCAATGTCCGTAAGAACACTGTTGTGAAACCATTTTGCTGGTAGCTACTTAGGGACAGCTTCATAAAACTTATCCAGCATTTCACTACAGGTGTGATAGACTATCTATAACATTCATTCACTGAAACAACATTGTAGTGAAACTTTCTTGTAGTTGTTTATGAACATGTTCATACAAGACATTTCAAACAAATGTATATGCTGTACAGAATGGCTGTCAAATTCTTACTGTGGAAGAACACTATTCTGAACCAAGGTAGCAGGTAGCTATTTATGATCATCTTTATATGACTTAGCAAACATTTCACTAGAGACATAACAGATTATCTATAACCTTCTTTCACTGAGAGAACACTATAGCGAAACCATCTTGCCTGTAGCTGTTTAGGAATATCTTCCTATAAAACATTTCAGACTTTTCAGTATAAGCCTCACAGAAAGACTATCGCATTCTTACAGTGTAAGTACACTGTGGTTAAGCCAGTTTGCTTGCTGCTCTTCAGGAACATCTTAATAAAACACGACAAATAATTGACTACAGGCATGAAAGAATATCTAACATCCATTCACTGAAATGACACTGGTCAAATCATGTTGATTGTAGCTGTTTAGAAACATCTTCTTATAAGACATTTCAAACATTTCTGCATATGCCTTACAAAATAGTTATCATTTTCTTACAATGAAAAAACACATTGGTGAACCATCTTGCTTGGAGCTGTACAAGAAGTTCTTCATAGAAGATAGCTCACACATTTCAGTATATTCCCCGCAGAATAGATGTTACTTTCTTACCTTGATTGTACACTCTGGCTGACAAATCTTAAGTAGATGTGTAAGAAAATCTTCATATAAGATGTATGAAACATTTCACATAGGCAGCGCAGAATATTTACAACATTCATTCATTGAAAGAGCATGCTGTTTAACTGTCTTTGTCGTAGCTATTTCAGAATATCTTCATATAAGACTTACCAACATTTCACTAAAGGTATGAGAGAATTTCTATAACGTTTATTCAATGAAATAACACTGTGGTTAAACCATCCTACTCATGGCTGTTTAGGAACATCTTCTTAGGAGACAATTCAAATATTTCAGTATAAGCCTTACAGAATGCCTATCACTTTGTAGGAATGAAAGAACACTGCAGTGAAAACATCTTGCTAGAGGCTGCTTAGGGTCATCTTCATATAAGAAGTTTCATACATTTCAATAGCTGCCTTTCAGAATGGTTATCATTTTCTTAGAATGAAAGATCGTTGTGGTGAAACCATCATGCTCATAGCTGTTTACGTACGTTTTCATATAAGACTTATCAAACATTTCAATCTATGCATGAATGAATATCTGTAACATTCATTCACTAAAATAACACTTTGATGAAACCATCCTGCTTGTAGCTGTGTAGGAACACTTTATTGTGAGGCAATTCGAATATTTCAGTATATGCCTTATAGAATGACTATCATTTTCTTACAATGAAAGAACAGTCGTGAAAATATCTTGCTTGAAGTTGCTTAGGAACATTTTCATACAAGACATTTCAGTACATTCCTTACACATCAGCTATCACTTTCTTACAATGAAAGAACACTACAATTAAACCACCTTGCTTTTATCTGTTAGGAACATCTTCATACAAGATCTGTCAAACATTTCACTATAGGTGGGACAGAATATCTATTACATTGATTCATTGAAAGAATACTCTGGTTAAACTGTATAGCTTGTAGCTGTTTAGGAACATATTCCTATAAGACATTTAAATCATTTCAGTATATGCTTTAAAAAATGGCTATTACTTTCTTAAACTGAAAAAACACTGTGTGAAACCATTTTGCTTGTAGTTGTTTAGAAACATCTTCATAAAAGACACTTCAAACAGTTATTATTGCCTTACAGAATGGCTATCACTTTCTTACACTGAAAGAACACTCTGGTTAAACCGTCTTGCTTGTGACTGTTTAGGAACATTTTCATATGAAATCACTACAGACATGAGGGAATATCTATAACATTCATTCACTGAAAGAATATTGTGATTAAATGATCTTGTTTGGAGCCGTTTATGAACATGTTCATATGACATAAAACATTTCATTACAGAACTGAGAAAATATCTACAGCATACATTCACTGAAAGTACACATTTTAAACCATCTTCCTTGTAGGTCTTTAGGAAAATCTTCACACAAGACATCAAACATTTTACTACAGGCATGAGAGAATATCAATAACATTCATTCACTGAAAGAACACTGTGGTTAAACTATTCTCGTAGCTGTTTGGGAACATCTTCTCATAAGACAGTTCAAACAATTCCACATATGCCTACAGAACAACTATCACTCTCTTACAGTAAAGCAACACTGTGGCAAAAGAATATAGCTTGTAGCTGTTTAAGGAAATCTTAATATAAGACATTTTGAACCCATCAGTAAATGCCTTACATACAGGTATCATTTTTTTCACAATGAAATAACTTCTCAGTTAAACAGTCTTGTTTATGGCTGTTCAGGAAAAAAATCATATGACTTATCAAACATGTCACTACAATTATGAGAGAATATCTGTAACATTCATTCACTGAAAGATCATTGTGGCTAAACAATATTGCTTGTAGCTGTTTAGGAACATCTTCAAATAAGTCCTATCGAGCATTTCACTACAGGTGTGACAGAATATCTATAGCATTCACTTACTGAGAGGACACTGTGGTGAAACCAGCTTCCTTGCAGCTGTTAAAGAACATCTTCATGTAAGTCTTTTCTAGCATTTCAGTATGTGCCATACAGAACTGTTATACTTTCTTACAATGAAAAAACATTGTACTTAACTCAGCTTACAGGTAGACTTCTAGGAACATTTTCATATAAGGCTGAAAATTTCACATGTGTGAGAGAATATCTATTACATTAATTCAATGGAAGGTCATTATTGTGAAACCAGCTTGCTTGTAGCTCTTTAGCAACAT
>NC_060269.1:72767296-72829613 GCF_021613505.1 Equus quagga
TACTTCCAACAGTCCCCCAACCCCTTATGCCAAAAGCAAATAAAAGTCCAGTTGAAAGCAATGTGTGAGCTGATAAGACTATTTACAGCACTGTGTGAAGAGGAGTGAAAGCATCTTGCTGTTTTTCCTTTAAGGCTTATTTGGAGTATGTATATCTTAATAGAGTCAAACACACCACATACTAAACTTTTTTATGCTTAAAAAAGTTAATAGCGTGTCTAAATTATCCCATTTTATTTAAGATAGATTCATTATCATTTTAAATATTGACTGATAATTCATCATAATTCTCTTATTGACACTTGTTTTCCATTTCATTAAGATATAAATAACCCAGAAATAAATTATTTTGTTGACACCTTTATCCAAATTTCATATTATTGAGGATATGACTCCTTTGCATTTTTTTCTCCTTATGGAGATGATTATGTGGGGGGTTTCTCCTCTTTTATCTTATTAATATGGTGAATTTTATTAAAAGGTTTGCTCATATCGGACTATCCTTCCATTTCTAGTATTTCTCACTTTGTCATATTCTGTTATTATTGTCATGTGGTATTGGGTGCTGTTAAAAGAAAGTGTCCCACAGACAATTTACCGATCTAGCAATTCATGAATCAAGCAGCATCCAATCTAGCTGCTAGAAAGGAGCTCTGGGGGAGAGCAGGTTTTTGTCTCACTTCCCCACAGGGCTGCAGCACTGTGCGAGCATTCAGGTTGTCATCATAGGACTGGCAGTAATAATCAGCC
Organism: Equus quagga; assembly: GCF_021613505.1. Classification (NCBI taxonomy): domain Eukaryota; kingdom Metazoa; phylum Chordata; class Mammalia; order Perissodactyla; family Equidae; genus Equus; species Equus quagga. The sequence goes on from NC_060269.1 coordinate 72,768,047, forward strand.
GCATCCTCAGCCTGGAGCCCAGTGATGGTCAGGGAGGCCGGGTTTCCAGACTTGGAGCCAGAGAATCGATCTGGGATCCCAGAGGGTCTTTTGCTATTTTCATAGATGATGAGTTTGGGGGCGGTTCCTGGGAGCTGCTGGTACCAGTTCACATAATTATCCCTGGTGTCGGAGCTGCTTCCAGTGCAGGAGATGGTGACCCTCTGGCCCAGGTTCCCAGACACTGAGGCCGGCTGAGTCAGCACTGACTGGGCCAAGGATACTGGAAGTGGGAAAGACACAGAGATGGTGATGCTGGGGTCTAGAAACAAGAGGAGACAGCAGGGTCCCACACATCTTCCCAGGGCCCCTTCCCTTGTCCCCATATTCAGTCACCTGTGCAGAGAGCGATGAGGGAGAGGAGGAGAGGGGACCAGGCCATGGTGGAGGTCATCACCGAGTCCCGCCTTCTGTGGCCCCACAGCTGAAGCAGAGCTTCCCCCAAATCTCTCCCATCCCCTCTTCATACTCTGAGAGAGGGAGGGCCCACACATGCAAATGTGACCCCCAGCTTTCTGATCTCTCACTGGGTCTTGGGTCAGGTCCCACTGCCTAAGGATGGCCAGGGGGTGGGGCGTTCACAGCTGTGAGCCCTGAACAGTGGGCACCAGGCAGAGGCAGGTGGCTAGTCCCAGCTGTGCTCAGCCCCAGAAACACCAGGAACGAGCACTGAGCGCCTCCTGGTGTCCAGGCCTAGACTCACCATGTGTGACACAGTGACTAAAGCTCATCAGAAACAGCTCTGGTCCTCACTGCTCTGTCCACTGTCCCCCTGCCTCCCCTTCACCTGAGGGCAGTCTTTATGCTCTACTCAGACTCCTCAAGGGTGAGCATGTCCACGGCTCCCTTGGCTGTTCACTGGTCAGGACTTAGGTGGGGTCTCTTATCAAACTCCTCTTAGATCAGGACCAAGTGCAGAGCAGTGACCAGCCCCATGGAGCCAGGTCCCCTTCTGTGCAGGACCCAGATTCTTTCCTTGTCTGTGATCCCTCCCTTGTTAGAGATTGAGAAGTGCATCTCCAACTCTCAAAGACTTTGCTTCATAGGTTCTATTCCTGGTGGGATGTAAGGACTTTCGTTTTTGCTATGCTCTTTGACCAATCCTTACCATTGACTGATCTCCCCATCAATATATGAGTTGAATAAAACATTTTACACTGGTTCATTCTATACTTGTGTGAGCGTCAGTTGTTTACCTTTTTGAGTCGGGTTAACTCTGATCCCAGCTCCAGAACACAAAAAAGGAAGGTGACTGGGGCAGAGCACCTGTGACCTGGGCCCCATGAGATGGAGAATCTCAGCAATGAGCCCTCAGTGAGCTCGTGGAGCACGTGCTTGGGGATGGGAGAAGGAGGGACTTGGCATGGAGTGTGCATCCAGAGATTCATAAGCTGGGCCAGTGGGACTAGTCCTCACCTGAGGGACAGGGCAGGTGGAGGAGAGGGGCCTAAGTAATGGTTGGCACTGGCCACTAATGTGGTTTCTTGAGACTTAATCATCCTTCTCAATCTGGAAATAGGATTCCTCATGAGGGATTTGTGCTTCTTTCTACTTCTCCTGAGAATATTGAATTTCAAATTGATGCCTCACTGATGGAAGTGAGTGTGATTTTACCTGAGATTGATCCTTTGCAGAACATTAGAAAGGTCTGGGAGCCAGAAGCAGAATTCTGTGAGGCAGGAAGTGCTGGCCTCTGTCCCCAGCCCAGCTCCCAGTATCCACAGAACAAGAGCCAACATGCACTATGATGAAGAAGGAGGGCAGAGTGATGTGCTTGGTGGGGACCACCTAGGGAAACATTCTTCCCTTTCCTCTCCTCTTTAGATCCCAAGTCTCCCAGCCATGTGGTGAGCCTGTGAATGACCCCAAATCCAGCTCCAGGGGCAGGTCTTTAATTTCCCAAACCGATCATAAAATCCCCTCCCACGACGCCATGATGGATTCAGGGGAAATGGTGTAAGTGATCTGGTCTAGTCCCTGTGCAGACTGGGATTCCTGTGCAATGGGTCAGGGTCGGGGGCAAGTCTCTCTCATTCAGGAGGGTTTGTTGTGTGGATGTGATGCCTGGGACTGCAGACATTTTTGATCCATGTAGGAAATTAGCCTGTGGACACATGAGATCACGGAGAGTGAACATCTCAAATGAATCTCAGAGAAGAAGGAGTGAAGCTTATCGAGATTCCACACTCGACAACTAGGGATAACACATTCCTGTGTCACCGCTGAACAAGGCAGGACGGCTGTTGTCAACATTTCCATCACAGGGAGGAGCTCAGGACCTCAACCCCACATCATTGTCCATGAACCTTCATCCAGGAGGTACAGCCCACTCAAGTCCCACCCAGTTTCCAAGAAGTAGCCTCCAAACCTCTTACCCACATCCCATTCTTTACCTCTCACCTCCAAAAAACATGCAGAATCTCAACAGCCATCTCCCCCTCGCCTTCTTCATTCCTCATCCACGACTCTAGTCTGCTCTTTGTAGTAAATCCACAATCCCCAAAAGGCCCCTGCCTTCACTTTCACCACCTACTCACTCATCTTCTGTGCAGCAGCAGAACTTCATAAACTTGATCAGATTTCCTATCTTCCATGTCAAATCCTCTAATGGCCCCTATTCCCCATGCAGCCCAGCATATTGTTGGTGTTTCATAAGTGGCCTGGATGGATGGTTGGCTACCCTGCATCAGATGCAGCTGGACTCTGTACATGTCTCTGGCTTTTCCCTGATCCATCATGGATTCTGTTCTCATGGCAGCATGTCCTTTACATTGAGGAATAGCTGATGACTGTGAGACAATCACATAACGTGTTACTGTCAAGGACAGACTTTGGGAGCATAAATTGAGAAGATGGGGCTGCATGCTGTAGACCCTGTTCCTTAGAGTGGGTATGAGAACCTAGCTTTTGGTCAATCAAACAAGGGCACGGAGAAGCCAAACTTCAATGAGGAAACTCTTTGCCCAAGTATGCAAGAACCAGGAGAGCATTTTCTATGTCTACCTTGCCCAGAACCCAGCAGTCTCAGGACCACTCCAACAGCACCCCTGCTGGTCTCAGATCCAGGGTCCACTAGTGCCTCTGACTCCTCTCACATCTCATGGTGGGCATCCTGACTTTGCACATGGATCTTTGTGATGTTATTACCCCAAATAGCAGAATCAGTGGGTCTTTTAACAGGGTTTGAGTCTGAGATATTAATTGTCTGTAGATAACTAATGACCTCCAGACTGCTGAATACAGGCTGTATTGCACAGTTCTTACGGTGCCAGATAGTTCAGGATGACCCAATATTTTACTTTGCTTCTGCCATGTGTCTGGATCATCTCAAGCCAAATTCAAGACCTAAAATTCTACAGTGTACTCTGTTGGTTCATACTGATGAAAAATCTATGTTGGATACACTGACAGGCTGACTTATGTTGTGGTTGTCATTGTTTTTGTTGCTGTTGTTGTTGTGAGGGACTCCTGTTAGATCCCCCACCCCCACTGCACAAGTGCTGGTCATGACATCTCATGGCCGCTGGAACACAGCTCTGTTGGGGAAAGCCGCCCTCCTTCCTGCTGACCTCTCTGGGCTCATTTGCCCTTAATGGCTGTTCTGGAGATGTATTCTTTCTTCTTCTGAATATATGATATATTTCCGGTAGTTTTTCCTACTTTAGTCTCATGTTATCAATGTTTTTAGTCTGAAGATAGATAAGTAAACAATTGCTATGAACATATCACTTCTTTCGAGATTCATCCTACCTGCTTGACTTGGTAGCATCCAAGAACTGTCACCCAACCCACACTGGGCCCTGGTCAGGTTTACTTGGTAACTGCTCCATATACTGACAGTAAAGAAAGGAGAAGGCTCTCTGTAAATAGACCTGTAATATCAGGGTTCTCTATGATAATGAGGGTTGGGTCATAGATGTCTGATCCCAAAGAACTGAGATACATTCAAGCATCCTCCCCCAAAAAAATATCTATAGCTGCAAAACCAGTAAGATCTGTGGGATTAAACTGGGGAAAGTGAGGTGGTGATGGGTCTGAGGGCCAGGTCCTTAATGGGAAGCATCCTTTCCTGCACCTGGGATCCAGGAGTTCCTCGAGGATGTGATCTGAGGAGAAGAAGAGAACCTCCACTTTGTGCAGGTTTCAGAGCTCAGGGAACGATCAGCAAAGCCAGGGCCAGGCTCATGGGACATGTAGGGGACTGTGCAGAGGAGGCCCTGGGCCTCCTAGGTCACGCTGGCTGACTTCTCCTCTCCATGTCATCCTGCCAGCATGAGGCAGGGGGTGCTATTTTAAGTTGAGAAAGTGATTTTTTGGCATTGGAAAACTAGTAATAAAATGTTTTATTTTTGTTTTTTTGCATTCGTACAGTTAGAATGACTCAAAAGCGTCAGTCCCTCTGGTTTTAGCAGCACAAGTGACAGTAGAAGCCAAAACCTGGGCTGGTGTTGACCACAGGCAGGGACAGAGGAGAGTTAGGTCAGACTGGGTAGTGGAGGGCAGATCCTTGTCTCACTCCTCATGGACTGGGAGTGGCATGGAGGTGGCATGCAGCTGTTTGACAGTGACAATCAGCTTCATCCTCTGGCTGGAACCTGCAGTGGCCAAGGAGGTCATGTTGACAGACCCAGATCTGGAGATTGGTCTGGAACCCCTGCTGTCCTAGGGCACACACATAGGGGCTCTTTATGGGAATCCTTGATAATGATTTCCACGGTAACCTACAATGTTTCTGTTGATTTCCTTAAAGGAGACTGTTTGGGTCCTTCTATAGAGCTTCCTGGGATGGATTTACTTCATGCACATATCGGGGAGTTTCTGCTCCCTCATATTCCACTGTCCTTCTCTTACACTTTGTCTAGTTGGAAAGCTCCACTGAGATACAAGAGGAAAGAACTCAAATGTGTACCTGTAGGCTCAGGGTCACCCAGACACCGGAAATTGCATGAGGCCTGAGGGGGATGAGCAGTAGGAAAGTCTCAACTGTGGGACCTACTTCACACATCTTCCATGCAGCAGGCTCACCATTTTTGTCTCCCCTTCTCCCTGACATGACAACTGTAGGACCAGGCACCCAGTAAGTGTGCCAGGCCAGCTCTGTGGTTGGAATTTCTCCTGGGATGTTTCTCACAGCAGCGTCTTACAGCTTAATGTCTCATCCCTGAACACAGTGAGCCTCAGCCAGATCTGAGCACAGGAGCCTGGGCGGGAAGGTCTCTGCCCTGAACCCTCAGAGAGCAGAGTCCCTGCTGTGGAGGACTGTCCACTTGCTGGATGGACCCTGGATTCCAACCAAGAGGAAATCTAGCATAGGCTGATTTCCCATCTTTCAAGACAAACAACCCAGCTACAAAGGCTCTGATTTTATCACACATGGGTAACCAGGCAAAGATTCAGTGTCATCATGAGATTTATATTTTGTTTGGTTTGGTTTTCACTTTGGTGTTTGTTTACCTGAGATTGCAGATGTATTGACCAGAAAATTGGAAAGACAGCCAATGTGAACCAGAAACTACTTCCAGGCAGTTAGGGTGTATACAGGTTACTGTAAAATTGCAGAAGCGTCTATTCCAAGGGCCTGAGCGGGCTGAGGTTCTTGCCCCAATTTCCCATCTGCCTGTGTCACTGTGAGAAGCAATACTGTGCACAGTCTCACAGTAATAGTCAGCCTCATCCTTGGGCTGCTGCCCAGAGATGAGCAGAAGCCCTGCGTTGACTGAGGCATCTTTGGATCCAGAGAAGCAGCTGGGGACCTGGAGCCCTGGTGTTTATCTGAGTTTGTGCAGTAGTAGAGGAGACACTGGGGAGGGCTCCCTGGCTTCTGCTGGTACCAAAATGTATCTTTGCTGCCAACACTGATGCCCCTGCTCAGGGTGCAGGAGAGTCTGGCTGATGTTCCAGGAGATGCAGAGAGGGAGGGCGGCTGGGTCAGCACAGGCCGGGAGAGAGAACATGCAAACACAGACACTCATGGGTGATGGGGCAGGACCAGGTTAAGGTTTCTTAGGAATCTGAGCAAGAAGGGACAGAAGCTGGAGGATGCCCTCTGTCCCTGGAGCCTGTCCCTACCTGTGCAGTGAGAGAGGAGCACGAAGAGGAGAGGAGTCCAGGCCATGGAGCACACAGCCCCTGGTCCCACAGTGGGGCTAGGCTGCCCCAGGCCTCCTTTTCTTCTCCACCCTCTGCCACAGGAGGGGCTGTTCATGCAAATGGGTTTCCATCCAGTGACTGCCCAGCTCCTCCCTGAGCCCTGGTGCTGGAGCTCAGCTCACACCACACACTGAGGAGGATGGAGGTCGGCTTCACCCCTTGGGAGAGCCCTGGGAGGAAGCACCTGCTGAGACAACACAAAGGTCCCTGCTCAGGGGACTCTGCCAGGCCAGAGAGGACACGGCTGATGAGTCCTCATCAGTGAGCAGTGAAGAACCAAGAGGAATTTAAAGACAAGACAGAGTTTTGATAAGAGTTAAAAGATACTTTGGGGAAAGATTCAGAATAGGCTAGAAAAGGAGTGGTATTGATGGCATGCATAGAGTGCCCAGCCCCCAGGCTCAGGCTGCTTTGAGTGAATAGTCCTCACTGAGCAGCTGTGTAGGGACCACAACGCAGTCCTGCACCACCCCCTGCTGATGACAGGGCATACACCTCCCCATGGCCCAAAGCCCTGAGAGCCCAGCTGGTTCCTGCAGCTCACCAGGTCACCGTCTCTGTTCACACATCCGTGATCTGATTCCTAGATGCTGTGATTCTGATGCACTGGGCTTGATTACTGTCATTTCTCACTCCTAGAAGGAGTCCTGGTACATGTAACATACTAATATGTATGTATATAACTATTCAGAGTGCACCTTAGAAAAAGCAAAATGACCTGGATGTGCATCAGGTCACGCGTCTCAGATGATGGAACAGTTGAGCTGGTGTGAAGGACATGCAGGACTTTTCAGGGAAATGGCACAGACTGCAGATTTGCCAGGAGTGAACTCAGTTGTATGTTCAAAAGAGGACAGTTCAACAAACATTTCAAATGTCAGGTCATTCATTTAAAGTTTTGACAGAGTTTAGCTTGATTCAGTAATTGGTTAAAAATAACAGCTTTGGCAGGCTCCACCTTTACTAGTGAATGTGTAACATATTCTTTATTTTATACATTGAGTTATATATTGTTTGTACAGTTCTGCATATCTGTGCCATATGTATCTTATCAGCATTCTTTCTTAGGTGTCATACAATTTATATTTTAAATAAAATGTTTCCTACTTGTACTTTCTTAATCATTGGTTTACTTTAGTAATAAGATTATTGTGACATTTTAAAGTTTTCACAGATGAGTTGAGTGTCTGGGCAGTTGAATCCAGAAGCCATCACTTCCCCACTGTGCCCGTATCCAGCTCTGCTTTATCTGTGCACGTGGTCCCCTAACATCTAGACTAACAGGGCCTCTTAGTAATTGAACTATGACCAGGATCCCTTGTGTCCCCCAGACACTCTGTCCTCAAGGTCTCCCAAGAGATCCTTCTCACTCAGCTCAGGCAGATCAAGCACCTACTCAGTGATCCTCGCTGCTGTTCACATAAACCCCAGCTCCTCAGCTCCCTAAGGGGCCTTCACGGTCTGGTCCCTGCCCCTCTCCATGCCACCTCATGGCCCCTCTCCTTGCTCTCAGACCTCCAGCTTCCCTCACCTCCCTGTAACTTCAAAACCTGAATTTTTGTCCCCTTCATGGTCTGCAAGCCAACTCCTCCTCTGTCTGTTGGGAACAGAAGGACTTAAACTTGAGATTATGGTGAAAACACACATGTTAGCAACTCTGAGTGTCTCTTAACAGAAATACATACCAGTATCATCACAGATAGGAGTAGAGAATTTAAAAAATAGATTGTGGACAATTCTGAAGTTATATAAACTCCAGAGAATAGTTCAAAGAACCACCTGAACACATCACCCAACTTCAACTGTCATCGATAGGCCCCACCTTCTTTAATCTTCCATCCTCACTTTCCCTCATCCTAATACCTCATTGAATGTGAAAACAAATCCAAACACAACAGCACGTCACCGGTCTGTGCTTCAGCAGGTACGTACATGTTCAGTGTCCCCAAACTCTTGTGCATTAAAGATTTGTAAAAATATAATATTGTACAAAAGAACATTGTACAAAAATAATATCTATTTATATGGCTAAATCATGTTCCATTATATAGATGTACCGGTATTTGTCTAGCAACTCACCTTTCAAAGGGCATATTGATTGACTTCAAGTTTGGACAATCATGAATAAAGCAGAGAAGTCCAACTGCTCTCACATTATTGTGTTTATGTTGTAATCTCCCAAAATTCTGTAAGCTTAATTTCAGCTTCATGAAAATAAAAATGAGATTTTCCAAATGTCTAGAAATAAACAGATACTTATACTCTACCTTGCCTGGTTCTTTTTCCATCTTTTCGGCAGGCCTTCCTTGACTGGGTACTTTTCTTTCTGTTTTATTATCTAAAGTAAAAATGACATAACAGATCCATTCTGACTAGATAGAAAATTCTGCATTAAAAGTACTAGGTAAGGAGCCGGTCCAGTGGCATAGCAGCTGAGTTCATACACTCCACTTCAGTGGCCTGGGGTTTGCTGGTTCAGATCCTGGGCATGGACCTATGCACTGCTTATCAAGTCATGCTGTGGCAGGTGTCCCACATATAAACTAGAGGAAGATGGGCACAGATGTTAGCTCAAGGCCAGTCTTCCTCAAAAATATTAAAAAGTACTAGGTAATTTGGGAAAGAAAAAAGGCAACAATATGAATCTATGCCTTAAAGGATTTTATGATTAAAAGTCATTTTAAAATATCCTATTTAAAATATCCTATTTAAATACGACAAATACAGATAAAACTTCCTGCCAAGTATAGGATATCTGTTTTCAAAACCAAAGTTGCTAAAGTATTTTACCTTTTGCCTCTGACTATCAACTGCATATTTATTATAGAAAATCAGGAAAAGAAAAGCACAAAAACAATGCAAAAAAAAATCACCCAAGAGGGGCTGGCCCTGCTGCACAGCAGGTAAGTTCACGCTTCTGCTTTGGCAGCCCAGGCGCTCAGATCCCGGTGCGGACCTACCCACTGCCTGTCAAAACCATGCTGTGGCGGGTGTCCCACATATAAAGCAGAGGAAGACGGGCACAGATGTTAGCTCTGAGCCACTCTTCCTCAGCAAGAAAGAAGAGGATTAGCAGCAGATGTTAGCTCAGGGCTAATCTTCCTCAAAAAATAAATAAATAAAAATCACTCAAGATGACATTATTCAGAAATCATCTCTGCTGACACTTCAGGGTATGCTTTTCCAGTTTTTTCCTATGTTCACATATTCACATACATATTTTAGAATTGTGATCACACTGTTCAGAATTTGACCTGTTTTCTTTGCCCACTTAATACATCCTGGACCATGTCATGAAGTGTCTTTCGCAGGATGGTTCTTAAACGGTACACTGTATTCCACCAAACAAATGGGCTGTAATTTACTGGGGCCATTAATCTTCACTTTGTGGCGCTGCCCACCCGATGCACATACTCCACCGCTTGAGCGCCCACTGTGTGCTAACTGGATGGTGGGGCACTGAACCTGTCTTCAGGACCTGGAATCTCCCGTTTCCTCCTCGCCAACTCAAAGAAGTACACGATGATTTTAAAAACTGAACGCGAAAAGCCTCAGGGACCAGAGCATTCTACTTCAGCCACTGATGAAGGAACAGTTCTCCCCACGCGCCGCTCGCGTGGCCGGCGCAGCGGAGGCTGCTCCCGCGGAGGCTGCACTGGCGGCGCCTGCCCCCGAGGTCTGCTTCGCTCTTTGAGTCATCGACCGAGTGGTTCTCACGCACGTGGGCATTGCAGGCTGCCCTGCTGCGGGAACCATGAAATTAAATGCTTTCGGCAATTACTAAAGCATTGTTGCGGCAACATCAGAGCTTATAATAATTGCTAACACTCCTACCTGTTTTCTCGTTGGACACTTTCTTTTCAGAAGTTTGTCTTTGACCAGATCATGTTGCTTGAACATCACTCCCATTAATGATCTATTTAAAAGATTAGGTGGTATGTGATTTAATTGCTTAATGAATCAAATTACCACATTTTCAATCGGTATTTTGACCCCTCATGTGAAATCTGACTATTGTAAATGACCCAGCAAAAAGTCCACCACCCCAAATAAGACGAGAAAAGTTTTCCATTATATAGATTTCCTTACAAGCTTTTTGTAGAATCATAGAATTTTGAAAATTCTAATAGCCTCAGCTATTCAAAATAGCTGACTATAATCTTCTGAGAGTCCTTAAACATACCAGCATGTTTTCGCTTCAAAACTTTTGAATTTTGTATGGAAAAGTCTTCTCCTGGATAGAAAACTCTTCCCACAGTGCACTCTCCAACTTCCTTGGAGACTTCATTCAAAACGCCACCATCTCAGCAAGGCCCCATCAGAAGCCCACCCTGTACCAGCTTCAATACTCCCCATCTGCCTTCTCTTTTTTTTATTTCCCGCATAATACTAATGACCATCACATACTATATATTTTTCTTTTCATTGCCTATCTCACATGTAAACTCCATGAAAACAGGGAACGTTGCTTTATTCATTACTATATCCTAGAGCCTAGAGGAACACGATAGTGACTCAATTTATTGAATACATGAAATGGAGACTTCTCACCTGATAAAGAGACATACTATTTCCCTCCTTGCCCACTTCACTTTATTTTAGTAATCGTCCTATTAACTTTGTCCATAATGGTGTTCTGAAGACCCGTAAGTTTATCCCCCACCCTACGTGCTTTATAACCCTATCTGCATTTTATAGTGACATGGATACATAATAGAGGCCAGTAAACAAACAGAGTGACACACAGAGTTGGTATAGATCTCATAAGGGATGTTTGGCAATGAATATTTCAAGTGAGTACTTCCTTAGCATCTAGCCAAAACTGCTCTATGTCACCATACCAATAACAGGGAGTTTGGTACTGTTAACACTAGTAAAATAATCACTATGATTGAAGCTGATAATAGATTTAAAATGAATTTACTTACTCTGAGAAAAGGAGCATGATTCATCATTTTAGTAACAATTATCTACTATCAACTACACCCTAGTCAGCTCCATTTGGGCTTTGGCCTTTGATCTGGCAATCCATACAAGATGGAACAGCATTAAAAGAGTCAAAAGAAGATAAAGTTAAAAAAAATGAACTGCCATAATTTACTTCCATGTCTCATTACAAAATAAAGTTTCCATTTTAAAGTTAAATTTTACCCATAGTCATCTAACCCTTAATCATTTACGGCAGAAAGATACTTGCCAAAAAGATACTTGCTGACTTAAATTACTCTCTTTTCTGGTTTGATTTAAATTGTGATTAAAAGCCTCAAAACTTACTCATATTTCTCAGTGAGCACAAAGGAGAAATTTCATACTATATTTTCCAGGTATTAGAATCCTTGTTAATATGATGAACTGGAAATATTTGGAAGGGGTCGATGAAGAGACTAGAGTATTAAGATCTCTTCTCTCCTGTTTATGAAAAGATGCTGCACAGCTCACTTTCTTAGCTTTGACAGTTTGCCTTCAAATCCAATGATTATGCACTTGTCCTCTGTCCATAAGAAAATGGAGACCTGATCACAAAGCATGGAAGAAATCCAGCAAGAGAAGGACTGATTAAAAGTGATAAGATATTTATCAACTCTAAAATTCCTGAAGAAGCACAATCAGACTTCTCCTAAAGATTAGGAGCCACTTGCTTCTCCAAATCTCAGGGAAGATCTAGTGCTGAAGAAACGAGGCACAAAGTAAACAATATTCAGCGATGGCTATTGTCTAAGTAGAATAAAAAGCTACTGGTGAATCGTAGTATTTAACACAACAATGTGTGTCTTTTTCCCCCTACATATAACACTTTGTAAATAGCTGTTTACAGTTTAGACCAATGACTGGTGCCTTACATACTCTTGAGAAGCCAGATTAAATTCAGCCCCTTCCAAGAGGTCTTCTCTGATGTTCCTCCAAACAGAAACAATCTCGCCCTCCTCAAACACATACACACCATATTTTTCTGTATCTTTCCACCTTGAGCTACATTCTACTAATTTTGGTCACTTCCACCTTATCCTAAGGTCACACGCAGAGTAATCAAAGGTCTCTCAAATAAATCAATGACATTCCTGAAGCAAACAAAAACAGGCGATATCTTGAGCTTTTATGTTATTCAATTCTTATTTAAATCAGGAATGAATACACAGCCAACAAGAGACTACCTTGAAAAGAGCAAATCACCAGTGACTACCTAATTTACAAATCCAGCTGCCTGTGTTCAAACTTCATCCCTCTTGACTCATGGATCATTCTCTTCTTTAGATCACCCCTCCTCCAGCTTCTGTCCTGTTTTAGCTCTCCTGCCAATCTGACCTATCACTGGTACCTGACTTCTGCCCACTTGAAGGTGCTCTCTAGACCTCACTCTTTCACAATGTATATATCTTTACTGGAGTGGTCTCATTTAGCCCTACAGCTTAAACCCCCATCCATACTCCCAATATCATATCCTAAATCCACCACTCAGCATGGATCTCCGTCCTGATTTTCAAATTTTTATTCCCAACTGCTTGTTATCCAGATGGCCCAAATGAGCTGCAGAAAAAGCAGAAAAAGCATTATCAATATGCACCCACTTAGGCATGTTCCTTTTCCTGCCTTCCACACCTTTTTTAGCAGCAGCACAATTTATATGGTTGCTCAAACTAATTTAACTTCAGAATCATCTTATCTCCGATTCTTCAATTTCCTTCACTCCTCACCATCTGCTTGGTCCCTGTCAATTTCTCTCCTAAGATGTCTCACACCTATTTCTTCCTTTTAAGCCCACTGCCCCAGTCCCCTTATCCTGTCTCATCTGTTCTATCACGACAGTCTCACTACAGTCTTCCTACCTATAAGTTCTTCCCCTTCCAGTCTACAATCTTCCAGGCTAGGGTAATCTTCCTGAATTATTAATCTGATCATGGTACAAGCTCATGTATAAGCCTCTCTTTACTCTCCGCATCCGACAGGATGGATGCCAGATCCTTCGCCCGGCCTTCCCCATCCAGCCTGGCTCTAACTGCTTTGCTGGTTTTATCCCGTGTCAACCTACCTACGGCTGCACCGAGAGACCTCATCTCCATCTTCTGAACTATTAGGATGTCACTCCCGGCTCCTGCCAACTAGCTAAGTGAATAAAGGGACTACAGGGAAAGGGTTGTTTTAGTCATTTAAACTCTCAAAGAATCGCTTCTTGGCCTCTTGGCTAAGATCAAGTATAATCTCTTAAAGAAAAGCCTCGTTAAGAACTATTCCTGAATATCAAGTTATGATACTAAATTTACCTTTTTTGGTTGGTGTGCTGGTATTCATGAAAGAAAAATAGGCTTATCAGGTCTATAAACACCCACTATAAATGGTCGTCGATGAGGTTTCTCAATTTTTTCAGTCGCTTTTCCTCTAGGTATTTCTGGAACATTTGTCTTCGTTGATCACTTAGAAGAGACTTTGCTGATCCTAAGCAGGGGGGAAAATAGCATATAAAACATTCAAATAAAAAGTTATCCAAATGTCTAAAATACCATTGTCTAACTTCAACAGCTGCTAAGCAATACTTTCAGTAACTTCGTATTGATTCCTTAGCACGCTAACCACACAAGTTATTTCAACCCCTATTCTTTTAAAATTTCTCTCCCTTTTGCCTTCTCTTGTTCACATATTAACAGCTTGCCATCCACTAGGCATACATTACTTCACTTTTAAATTAATTAACTTCTATGATTACCCACCTCCAAGCTGACCTCCAACAATTCTCACCTCCTGGTAGTCACGCCCTTGTGTTGTCCCCGCCACACAGAATAGGGCTGAGCTGTGTCACCAAGAAAAGTGTGGGAATGATGGAGTGTGGCTTCCAAGACTGTATCATTAAAGACAGTGCAGCTTGGCCCTGCTCTCTCTCAGATCACTTGCGCTGGGGAAGTCAGTGGCCACGTGGAGCCTTAAGGAGACTCAAGCAGCCCTATGGAGATGCCACATGACGAAGAACTAAGGCCTCCTGCCAAAAGCCAGCATCCACTTGCCAGTCATGTGAGTGAGTCATCTTGGAAACAGCTCCTCCAGCCTCAGTCAAGCTTCAGAGGCATCCCTGGATGACACCTTGACTGCAATCTGCAGAACCACCTGGCTGAGCAGCACCCAAATTCCTGACCCACAAAAATTGTATGAAATAATAAATGCTTGTTGTTTTAAACCATTAAGTTTTGGGGTAACTAACAAAATTTTTCCTTTGAGATTAAGGCTAGTTGTCAGATTCCTTACCTCCCACCTGTGATTCTCAACTCAGGTTTCTACTATGTATTCTCATGTTTATTTAAACGTGTTTGAAAAATATGAGCGGCTACCATGTACCAGACATTTTTAGGAAGTAAGAATAAGAGAATTTCTGCCCCTGAAGGGCTCACAGTATCGTGGGGGAGATGAGCACAGTTTCAATTTGGTTTAGCATGGAATGAAGACTACGAGAATGCACAATTGAGAATCAGTATAAACCTGTCTGGGGAGGTCAGGAAAGGCTTGTCAGAAGAGAGAATACCCGAGAAGGGTTCTGAAGAATGAGAGTGCGGTTGCCCACTGGGTGAGGGTTTAAAATAATCCAGGGAGATGACTGCACAACTCAGTAAATTTACTAAAAACAAAAGGCATTTACTTAAATGGGTGAATTTTATGGTATGCAAATTCTACCTCAATAAAATTGTTTAAAAGAAATAATCCAGGCAGAGAACAGAAGATGCGAAATCTCAGATGATGAAGTGGTTAATCATCGATGAAACCCCTATATCCTCAACTTCCCTGAAGTTCCTGTTCCCTTCATCTGTTGATCTAACCATAACCTGGCTCTCCCCTGAAGACAACGCTCCCCTAGTTGTCCTCTCAAGTGATTTACTGTTTTCTTCTCCCACAAAGGTCATATCACTGGGCCTGAAGCGGGCCGGGGTGGGGGGTGGTCCCTCATTGCTGTTTCTCAATTATCTTTTCCTCTTCACTAAAATAGCCCAGGTTTATATTTCACATCATTAGACCATACTAGACAGTACCCTGACTTGCCATCTATAGATGGCAAGTTCTTCTCTCAGTATTTTACAACTTAGTAAATGGCCACTCCATTTTTTTAGTTGCTCAGGCCAAAACCCTTAGAAGCATCCTGACTTTTCTTTATCAACCTACATCCACTCCATTAGGAAATCCTATTGGTTCAAACTTCAAAATATATCCAGAATGAAACCACCCAGGGTTGCCGTTCCCATTGTGATCAACCATAAGCTAAATTATTGCAGTTGTCTCCTAGCTGGTCTCCTGGAGGACATGCTGGTCACCCTACCTCCATAAGTGATGCTTTAAAACATAAAGCAGATTATAAACACACTAATTCAATAATGGCTTCTCATGTCGCTCAGAGTAAAGCATGTCTCCCCATAAAGAAGGCCCTCGGGGCTCTACGGGCACTGTCCCCCTTGTTCGTTCTTCTCTAGCCACGCTCACCTACTTGCTTCTCGGGAACATGCCAGGCCTACTGCCATCTCTAGACTTTCACAAATGGAAAATGAAGGCTATTTTAACAGCATACTCACAGAGTTAGACTTTCCTTTGAGAGATTTTGGTCAAGGAACAGAGTATTTGAGAGGGCTAGAGTAGACGCAAGGAGCTGATATAGGCAGCAATATCACCTCCTCAGACAAAATATGTCTAGTTCTTCCTTTAAAGGTCACCCTATATCATTCTATGGCCCTGTTTTTGGTTCCTCCCAACTCCTAAGACACGTTATTCCTTACTTTCTCCCCCTCAACTACCAACTCATTTCCTTTGACCTTCAAACATGCACCGATCACATCATCTCAAAAACAACAACCCTACAACACTTTTGTCCAATTCTTTTCTCTCATTTTCCTTTAGAATCACAAAAGTGATAAATCTGGAAGAAATATTTTAGCCCAACCCTCTCTTTTACAGAATCAATTAAGCTTGAATACATTGAATGTGTTGTACATGCTGCATATTTCACTGGTCCTGCAAAATGACAAAATTGAAGCAGTGAACATTTAAACAACTTGACACCTCACTTATCTACAAAACTTCTATTTTAATGTCCCTTATCAATTCATCTTGTCAACACTTATCTTATTCAAACTCCAGAAGTCAGAACTTTATTATCTATACTGCCCTAAAGGAATCCTAAAGCATTACAACACTCCACAAGTGAATGAAACTTTCACAGCCTTTACCTTAAATAGAAAGTATTTAGTCATAGAAAATACCAAATTATTTAGAATGGTATTTCAAAACTCCATTCTTCTGGTAAGGTTTTTTTTTTTTTTATGTGGAATATTGTCCCTGAGGTAACATCTGTTGCCAAATCTTCCTCTATTTTGTTTGCTGGATGCTGCCACAGGCTTGATGAGCTTTATGTAGGTCCACACCCAGGATCTGAACCCACAAACCCCAGGCCGTGGAAACAGAGTATGTGAACCTAACCACCACACCACCCAGCTGGCCCCTGGTCAAGGATTTTTTAACCTCAGGTATTAAACCAACTTTTTTCCTCCCTTCAAAGCAGTTAAAATTACAATAGCTCTTTACTTACTTTGCCTCACACTCATCTCTTCTGGAATAGGCTCTTGAGATGTCTCCTCTGATTCAAGATTTCTACCTTCCAACATTGGAAGGTTGACATCCGTCAAACCAGAGTGTCTTTTTCGTTCATATGTATCATATCTATCTGCTTTCTGAGAGAGAAAACTCTCCTCAGCAATTTTAGTTCTAATCATCTCAGTATCTAAATCCTTTCTCAGTTGACTGGCAAAATGTGATGCAGTCATCCTGCCAGGGAAAAGAAAGGTAGACAACTTATAGAGGTTTTCATGTTATTTAAAAAATTAAGATTCCAGTTCACCTCCTGCCCCACCTCAGAGCATTCTGAAATAAAAATGTTTCAGCACAAAATGGAATAAATATGTGACACTGCAGTGTGGGAAGAAAGTTATCAGAAGATAGTACAGTCTATTTTGGGGTTCTACATAGGGCCTTGCTTGACAGATGAAGTGAAACCCAGGAAGCTATGGGCCATAACATAAACAAGAGGCTCTAGGCTTACCGTACAGCATTACAAAGTGACAAGAGTGAAGGAAAGGAGAGGATAGGGAAAGTAAGCGAAGGACAGTATATAGAATCATTTCCTAAACTTTCCCTGGCAATGAAGGCAGGCAGCCTGGCATTTTTTCTCAAGCCACAAAACAAAACAAACCAAACACACAAGATGCCTATTAGACAGACAGGGATGATAAGCAGGCAGTTGGATATACAAGATTGAGCAAAAGATGGGTTTTTAGAAGAATTAGCATGGTGATACAGAAGGATAACCATACAGTTTGCCGTTTGAGGGCATAATAAAATTATTTTCAGCCATGTAAGAAATCATATTGTTTACTTGGCACATACTCTTTTCTTAGAAAGATTCTTGAGAGTGTGTTCAAGCAAAACAAGGGAGAAGGACAAGAAACAGGATGCCATGTGTTCCAGGAAATCCTTCATTCAAATGAGGAAAAGAATAAAGGAAACTGGAAAGTCTAAAGGAGTCACCTATGCAGCTGGTATAGAAAACAAGCAAGCCCAATGGGAGAAAGATGACTGATTCTCCAGAAATGTTGCTGGTTTAAAAGAAAAAAAGAAAGAAAGAAAAAGGGGAAGTCTGCCAATACGAAGATAAAAAAGTTCTAAGCACACTATACTCTCCAACAACAAGAATAACTGAGACAGTCCACTAGAAAACTCCAGATAAAAGAAAAATCTGCACAAGAAATGCAACCAATTAAAATGTTACATGATTTTAAGCAATCAACAGAGTATATAAAAAGTGAGAATTCTTCTGACTTGGATGCTAATAACATTTTCCTGTAAGAGCTCAGGGGAAGTGACAAAGGACTCTACTTTTCATTAAGCATGCTCCTCTATTTGACTTGCCACCTCCTGCAAGTAATGTGTTAAATGTTAAAGAAACAATAAACCATTAGTTATTTTAAAGTACAGCATAGCACTATACCCTACAAAAAGAGACAGCATAAGGGCAAAAGTTCCAGCTAATAGTAAAGGCGTGTTTAATTGTCACCTAAACCAGCACAGGTGGTTAGTATCATCGCTGTTACACAGGTGAGGGAGAGAATTGCCCGCACTAGCACAGCCAACAGGCGCTGGAGCTGGGATCTCAAGCCCCGCAACCTGGCTCTTCACATACACAACATCTAAGTTCCCCTCTTGGCTGACTGGAGTTTCTTCCAGCTTGAAAGTCTGGAATTCCTTCGTCTTGCTTGCCTACACGTTCCCAACCAGGGATGTTTTAGTTGTCGCCGGCTCTGGGAGCAGCTACTGGAATTAAATGTCAGGGCCAAGGATGCTAAGCATCCTCCCGCCCCAGAGGCCAATGATGGCCCAGTGGTGAAGCTCTGACTGCTACATAGATTATCGCAACAAATATTTACTCTCCCGGAGGACGGAGCCTTCGGCTGCGGGAAGGACAGGTAACTGGTCCTAGAGGAGCCTCTCCTGAGCGGCGTCCATCTCGCCGCTGCCAAACCTCAGACCCTTCCAGACCTTCCAGAAGGATGCGAGCCAGCGCCCTTCCTCCAGCTCCCAGCACTCACCTTCCCGAGGCAGCCCTTAGCGTGAAACCTCAGTCAAACCAAAAGGAAAGAAGCGCTCGGTGTCTGGAGAGCCGCAGCCACCTCGGAGCAGTACCGCCTACACCTGAGCAGCACAGAATCCGAATTTCCCACACCCAACCTCTGATGGGAGGGCCTTTGAGCCATCCCTCCGGGAAAGGGGCCCGCCCCTTCTCTCTCACGAGGCTTGCGATTGTTTCTTTCCCTGAGCTATTCGAATTGATTGAAAGGTGAATGCACGGTTCAAAGGATGGGCGAGCCTGAGGATTATGGCTGAGGGCCGGGCACCGGGCGCAGGTGAGGCGGTGCGGGCCCTAATCTGCCTGGAGCTCCAGGGCCTGAGCATCCAAGGAAGAATGAAAGCGCTCCTCGGAGCAGAAGGGACTCAGTGTTTGCAGGGCTTTTTAACGTCCTTATGTAGTCACACAAATCCAGCACAGCTTATTGGAACGTTTTCTTCGCTTAATATTTTTTAAAAAGGGTTTACTACCCCAGATTTCTCCTTACATCGCTTAGCGTTACTTTCCAACATCGCCAGGGTTTTTTTTTTTTCCCATCCGGTTTTCATTGAGGTAAAATTTAAATACCGTGGAAAGGATTCACCTTTTAGTGTGCGATTTGATGAGTTTTGCTAAAGGTAAACAGCTGTGTAAGCACCACCCATCGGGATACAGAGCATTTCCATCACTGAGAGTTCCCTCATCCCCTTTCCAGGCGCCCACTGTTAGGCAGCCAACCACTGCTCTGATTTCCATCACCACACACATAAAGGGGGTAGGTCCTCTTCCAGGCGGGCCTTCTTTCTCTAACCATGCTTTCCAGATCCATCCCTACTGTTGCGTGATCAGCAGCTGGCTTTTATTGATGAATCCGCCATTATCATGAGTGATTGAACACACCTCTCTCAGCACTGATTGACCAAACACACAGAATTTAGCAATGATATAAAGAAGATCTCAACAAAAGAATTAACCAACTTGACCAAATTAACATTCAATAATCAGAGAATACGTATTTTCCTTGAGCACATATGGAGGAGTTACAAATGATCACACACTAGGCCATGAAGAAAACTTCAACAAACTGCATAGACTCAAGAAAGTTAGAAATTAAAAGCGAAAAATAAATTTAAAATCCCTGTTTAGTAACTTCTGGGTTTAAGAAGAACTTATGATGGGAAATTTAAATGTCTAAAACCAAAAGATAATGAAAAAGCAAATCAAGACTTGTGGGATATAGCAAAATAGGTGCTTTGAAGGAAGTTTTGAAAGAAATTTTAAATGCTTATATTAGAAAAGAAGAAAGTCTTAAAATTAATATGTGTCCCTCTTAAGAAATTAGAAAAATAATAACTGTGTAAAGTCAAAGAAAATAGAAAGAGATAATAGAAAGTACAGAAAACAGTGAAATAGAAAGTAAAGATACAATAAGAAAATCGACAAAGTTAAAACTTCATTCTTTCAAAAAATTAAAATAGATAAAACTCTAGCAAGATTGATCAAAAAAAGAAGACACAAACAATATCATGAATGAGAATACACAAAGGGGACTATATGGGTTACCTATTCCTGTGTAGCAAATTACCCCAAAATTTGTAGCATAAAACAACCACCATTTTATTTGCTCTTGATTCAATGGGTCAGGAATTTGGGCAGATCTCAGTGGAACAATTCATCTCTGCTTCATGTCTGTGTTCTCAGCTGGGTTGGCCCAAAAGGCCAGGCACTGGCTGGGATGGGTATTGATCCCCTTTCTAAGTCTCTCCTCTCATTCTCCCACTAGAGTGAGAGGATCCAAGGTGGTCTCACTCATCTCTGTGGGCCCTGTTGCTGACTATCGAGTGGGGCCATTCTCTCTACATGGTTACTCTTTCCTTCTCCAGCAGATTCTCCATTTGGTCTCTCTCTCCAGCAAACTAGCTTGGACTTCTTTACATGGTAACTGGGTTACTTCTTGGCATATGTGGAAGACCTCATAAGACCTCGATTTGGAAGTTCCAGAATGTCAATTCTACCTCATTCTATGGGTCAAAGCAAATCACAGGGCCAGCCCAGATTCAAGGGGGTTGAATCTGGATGGGAGGAGTAGCAAAGTCACATTCAAAGGGGAACAGGCACAAGGAGGAGTGATTCATTGGGAGCCATTTTTAGCAACCCACAGCAGAGGCATAATTACAGATAAAGAATTATAACGATAGGAAGAGAATACCATCAAGAGTGAATACCAACTTTCAAAACTTAAATTAATGGATAAACTCAATAAAAAGCTTAAATAGCCCTACAACTAAATAAAGAAGTTAAAACTGCAGTTAAAAATTTTCCCATAAAGGAAACACCAGGTCCAAATGGGTTTACAGACAGTAAGTTCTAACATGTTCTTTCTCCAACTCGGTTCACGGTAAAATTAAATAGCGGAAGGAAAGCACGTATAAAGAATGCAATCCTCCTTACTAAAAATAACACCTAGAACCTCTGAGGTTCCCACATAAGTGGTGGCAGCTGGTCTTTGCAGCGCTCACTTAGGCTCCCTGAAATATATCATCCCTTAGGGTCTTTAGTCCACATGGTCAGTCCATTGATTCCTTGAAACCAAAACAAGACTGGCTTTTCCAATCAGCACTTTGTTTTAAATGCTAGAGGATTATAAAAGGAAAATACCTGTCGCGCTGTATTTCCTAAATGTTTTCCATTGTGTAGATGTGAGGGTAAAGAGTATGTGAGTACCTTCAGTGTTCTAGGGAGCAAAGTGGTCCATCACATTCTAAAGTCAAACTCTCATATTTTTCCTTAAAAGCCACATTGATGCATTTTTCTTCATAAAATGTGAAGTCTACATGGAATTTAATATTAATGTTGTATTTTATTTCCAAAATCTTCAGCAGAGGTAGGTGTTCCAGGAGGGAGCCCCATAGTTATCCTATGATCAGGTGTTTTCCAGTGTGAGAAGCACAGAAGATAATCTGATTTGCTGCAGACTTGGCGCAGTCCCACGGGAACCCAGAAATAAGGAGATCTTGTATAATTTTTCCCTCTTCACTTTCTTGCCTCCCTTCACATTTTGGGCATATCTATCAAGCCTACTGCCAAGAGTCTGCTCCTACAGGTCTAGACAAGATCTGTCTACTTTTCTAGAGCTGGCCTGCACAGTTCTGGCTTCCTGATTGGAGAGCCACTTCTCTGTAAGGTATGTGGGATGATCTCAGTCAGAAAAGCCCGTCTAAATAGAGATGTGGCTTTACTCTTTCAAACTTCAACAGGATAATCATATTTTGATACAACGTAACAACCTCAATATTTAATGAGAAAAATGCACATACATAGTCAGGGGCGAGGAGTTCAGGTGTATAGTGTTATCTCGTTTTATTATCGTAAAATGAAAATTCCTGGCCAAGAGCTGAAGCTGGATTTCCGTCTTAGCCACACCACTTATTAGATGTTTATCTTTGGGTAACTGGTGGCTCTGACCCTTAGTTTTCCCATGTACAAACTATGAAAGTGATAATATCTATCTACATTCTTACTTGATAAAGTTGACAGGATGAAATGCAAATAATGCATGTGAAAATGTTCTGAAAACTGTAAAACTCTGTATAGATAAAACTGCTGTTATTGTTAAAGCATCATTAATTGGAAAAAATGGAAACTATGTTTATAAATAAAATAATTTACGCTATTTTTCCAAAATTACTAATGAGGATCTTATGATACAGGGTCTTTGGAAACATGTTTCCTAACAGTGATTGGGGGTGATTGTTCCTCTTAACAAATTCAACAAACAAGATAGGGATAGGAGGAAATAGAGAGGACCTCGGGAGCAAAAAGAGTTACTGAATGTCTATGGAATTTTATTTATCTGTTATATTTAAGCACTTCTAGGTTCAACTCCATAATGAAATTGGCAAAGATAGCACAGTTCTTTGAGTTGAGATTTTTGCCATCAGAATGACACCTTCTTCCTAGTTTAAGAAAGATCTTTAAGGGTCTGGCTCTGTGGCCGAGTGCTTAAGTTCGCGCGCTCCACTGTGGTGGCCCAGGGTTCTGATCCTGGGTGCAGACATGGCACTGCTCATCAGGCCACGTTGAGGCGGCTTCCCACATCTCACAACTAGAGGGACCAGCAGCTAAGATATACAACTGTGTACGGGGTGGGGGGGGTTTGGGGAGATAAAGCAGAAAAAAAAAGAAAAAGGAAGATTGGCAACAGTTGCTAGCCCAGGTGCCAATCTTTAAAAAAAAAAAAGATCTTTAAGTTTGTGCTTATCAGTACAGTCCTGCAAACTTATTGTCCTTTCTATCAACTTTAACTGTGCAACTTTTATGGTGAATTATAACCTAAAATAATGATGACCTAAAATCAGAATAGTATCTCAGTATTGAAAATTAATGAATCAGGAGTTATTGTAATAGTAGAAACTCTGAGACAGAAAACTGTCAAGAAAGAGGCTGTGGATGAGGTCATCGTGCCACTTAAAAATATATAAAAATTCCATTATTATATATTTTAGAGTAAATTAATAGACATATGCAGAAGAAATGCTATGAATAAAATGGTGATTTTCTTTGTGGCAGGGAAATTATGGCAAAATCATATTTATAACAATGGATGCAGGTGTGTGGATGGTGAATTATTTTTACAGAGCTGATGGCACTCTAAATTAATGTAATCATTTTGGAAAGCACTTTGGCAGTATGTGCCAAGAGTCATAAAAACTTCAGAGCCTTTTTGACCCCAAAAAGCCATATCTGGTGATTTATTATAAAATCAGATGCCTAAGCATGTTCACCAGTTTCCTGACAATGAAGAACCAGACGCAATTTAAATGTCAGCAATGGGGAAATGGTTTAGCAAATAGTCTCATCCATGTGATGGCATATCATGCAATCACTAAAACACAAACTGTAAAAGCCAGATAACTACATAGAAAAATGCATGTGAGGTACTGTTAGTGTTTAATGAAATGGACCACGCTCATTCACTGTTGAAAAAGTGAACCGGAATATACCAAAATTGTAATAGCGTGTCAAAGTGGAGATAGAGAAGACTTTTTTATTTCCTCTTTTCTTCAAAATGTTTGATAGAAGGATGCTGTTACTTTACAACTACAAAGTGTGAAATTATTACCACAACAACTGTAAATTTTAGACTGTTCAGTGGTTATTTGCAGGCTTGGAGATTATAAGATCTCAGTTTGTTTACATAGTCTGGAAAGTAGAGCAATTGCTCCTCTCCTCCAATTGCATCACGTTTTTAATCCTCTCAAAGGGTATAAATCAAAAGGTAAGGAGTGGTGGGGTGCCAGGGAGGAACCCAGCAATCTAGAGTTAACCTAATTGCAGCATTAATTTGTATTTTTTTTGTAAGATTGGCCCTGAGCTAACATCTGTGCCAATCTTCCTCTATTTTATGTCAGATGAATGCCAGAGGCTGGCTTGAGCGTGGGGCTAGGTCCACGCCTGGGATCCGAGCATAGGAACCAAGGGCAGCCTGAGCAGAGCACCTGAATTTAACCACTAAGCCACTCGGCCAGCCCCAACAGTCACTGGATTCTGACTCTAAGTCCCCACTTTAAAGTGCATCTTAAAGGGATAGCATTTCTTAACGCCCTGACTACATGACTACAGATTTGAATTCACACCTCTCTGACTTTAGTGTTCATGCTCTTTCTAGAGCACCAGGCTGCCTCTCAAAATGATCATAGGGGCTGGCCCCATGGCCTAGTGGTTACATTCAGTGTGCTCTGCTTCAATGGCCCAGGTTTGGTTCCTGGGTATAGACCTACACCACTCGTCAGTGGCCATGCTGAGGTGGCAACCCACATACAAAATAGAGGAAGATGGGCACGGATGTTAGCTCAGGGTTAATCTTCTTCAAGCAAAAAGAGGAGGATTGGCAACAATGTACACCTCAGAAAACATGCGCATTAAAATTGTTTACCCAACGATTCACAATTAGCCAGAGGCAGAACTGACACATGAATGTGGGAGTACTTTTCCCTCTATAAGACCATCCTGAGGCACAAATGCTCCTGGGCTTGGCAAGCTAGACGAGATCTGGTCCTATACTAACAGACTGATGTAGATAGGAGGGCCGCCCACAGTCTACCTAAACCCTTAAAGCTGACTCAGGGCACTTCTAATTATTTCTGTCCCAAGGAACCTGTGGTGTGTCTTACTGTAACGGCATCTAATTTTGGGGAAGAGCTTTGAAAAACTTCTTTATAATTTCTTTATGCCGTTAGAGAACTACTTGGAAAAAGTAGAAGATACTGTCCACATTTTACCATGATGATAGAATGCCTGCAAAGGGGAGTGAATAGGGCTGATCAGCAGCCCTGACCTTAGATTTTGGGTAGCCAGGTCTGCTTTGCAGCTGAAGAGAAAAACTGGGATCTAAGAAAATTGAGAATTTACTTAGTGTGGCAGAGAATTTGTGGTTACCAAAATGATGGGAGAGGAGAAAAAAGAACTAAGGATAATGTGAACATGTAAAATCTGCTTTTGTTATTTACCATAAAGGGCATGGTGGTGAGAAAACTCGTTCTCTGGAATCATAGACCTGAGCTGTCCAACATGGCTGCCACCAGCCACACGTGGCCAATGAACGCCTCAAATGAGGACCTGAATTTTTAATTTCATTTAATCTTGGGTAGTTTAAAGTTGAATTTACAAAATGGTACTTGGTTCAGTTATTGAAAAATCCTTACGTATGTCTGGAACAACTTGGGTATATGAATTTACTTTTCATCTGGAAATTTTATAACATCTAAATACAAATAAAATGTTCCATTGAAAGTCTAAAGTCTAAATTGAGATCTACTTACTGGATTTTGAAGATAGGTACAATAAAAGGAAGGAAAATATCTAATTTAATATTTCCTTGTATTTATTCTGTGGTGAAATAATAATGTTTTGGATATATTGAGTTAAAATATATCAATAAAGTTGGGCTGGCCCCATGGCCGAGTGATTAAGTTTCCTGCTGTTCCCTGAAGGTGGCCCAGTGTTTCGTTGGTTCGAATCCTGGGCACGGACATGGCACTGCTCATCAAACCACGCTGAGGTCCCACATGCCGCAACTAGAAGGACCCACAATGAAGAATATACAACTATGTACAGGGGGGCTTTGGGGAGAAAAAGGAAAAAATAAAATCTTAAAATATATATATATATCAATAAAGTTGATTTCACCTGTTTCTTTCTAATGTGACTATTAGAAAAGTTTTAATCGTGGTTGTGGCTCACGTTATATTTCTATTGGAAAATGCTGTCATTGATTATGAGAAACTGCCATTGGAGCTGTTAGTGAGAATGGAATTTCTCACTCCTGCTCAAGACCTCAGACCTCTGGGCTACTTTGACACAGGGATGCAGCTCAATTTCCAACCCAGAGCTTCAGATAAGTGGTTGCTAGTTTGCAGTTTCCAAGGAAACAGGTAATCAGACTGGAATACTCCTAACAGAACCTAAAATAATGTTTCCCCTGGGAGGAGGCCAGGGCCATGTAAGCAGCGTTTCTCCTCAGGCTATCCAGCCCCCTCCTTTGGAGGGATTATTGCTTTTTACCAGTGACATCCCCTGCTCTGGTTTGTTCCTGTCGCCTCCAGAACAACTACAGAGAAACCTCAGTTGCTAAACTGTCTCTGCCTCATGACCACAACAATCCAGAGCTGATCCCTGTTTCTTAGGTCCCTCCCCAGAATCATCCAGCAGGGCCCACACTCTGAGGTGAGCCCCTCTCAGGTCGCTGTGCCCAGACTCTCCAGGGTTCCCTGAGAGGCCTCATGTTCTCCCTTGCAGCAGCAAGTAAATAAACCAAACTTTACTTAACTGCAACTTGTGATACCAAACCTCTTAATCTCAAGATCCTGTGCTGTGCACAGTAAGCCGAACACAGAGACATGGGTGCCTGGAGGCAGAGAAAGATCCATTCAAATTGGCCAAAACAAGGAGGAGGAAGACAAGTTCTCACAAAACCACCTTCAAAGAGAGGAAGGGGGGGGATTTTATAAGCTAAGGGGGTTGGCAGGAGGAGTTTCAAAGAAACAAAGGGGAAATCCGTGGTGTTCCTTTCATTCCAGATAACCCCTTGGGCAACTTGACTTCTGGGCATCAAGGGCAGCCGGGGGCTGTTTATCTGGTGATTGTAACTTCATTGAAGGCATTCTTGGGGCGGGCCTGGTGGTGCAGCAGTTAGGTTCATATGTTCCACTTCAGCAGCCCAGGGTTCATGGGATCAGGCCCTGAGCACGGACCTGTGTGCCGCTCATCAAGCCATGCTGTGGCGGTGCCCCATATACAAAATAGAGGAAGACTGGCACAGATGTTAGCTCAGGGACAATCTTCCTCACCAAAATAATAATAATAAAATAAAAGGTAACAAAAATGAAGGCATTCTTTTTCTTCTGCAAAATAAGCTTATAAATCCCTGTGACCCTTGAGTCACCCCTCAAGTTAAACAAAACAAACCCCAGCAAATTGACAATATTAACTTCTTTTCATCTATGTCTGTGTTGGGAACAAGGTCAAAAGAATCGAATGTTTACAGTAACCCTCAGGTACCCAGCTTCATGTGTTCTTGGTGGCCTCCATCTGATGGGCTTTATCTGTAGACATCTTGACATGGAGTCTTGAAATCTTGAAATTGGATTACCAAATAGGAGCAAGAGAAATCATTTATTGATTCAAGAAAAATTTAGAATGTAGAGTGGAGATTAGTTTTAGAGTCTGACCAACCTGGGCTCTAGTTCTGGAGCTGCTCAATTTCTGTTCTCAGTCTTCATTGATGTGAGTCATATCAATACCTACTTCATTAGTCACATGAGATTTTCACGTATTGAGTATATGGGGTAACTATTTTGGTTCAAAACTGATTTGGCTTGAACTAAAGAAGCTTGACTTACTGCCTATCAAACATACATTGTACATCTGCTTTAACTGTTAAAGAATGCATTCTCTTACAAGAATGCGTAGGTCCCCTCCTACAATGCCAGTATCAGCCAGTATCACCAGTATCAGTAATTCCCTTTCAGTAACACCCATATCAGCACTCCTGAAGATAAGTTCCCTTTCCTGGACATCAGGGTCAGGTTGACCTGCTAACTTGTAACTGAATACCTCTTTGAAACTTTGATGAGTATGTATACTGGGCATGTTTAATGTATGTTCTTTGCTTTCAAAAGCTATAAAACTGTACTGCAAACCCTGCTTCTCTGGAACATTTTCTTCCTTTGTGGAAACTGCCTTCCCAGCTTATAATCCTCAACTTGGCTCAAGTAAAACTCAACTTATCTCTCTAATCTATAGAATGGTTATTGGTTATTTTGCGTAGACATAAGGTTGTTGTGAGAAAGAAATGAAATACCCTATATAAAAAGCATAGCATAGCAGCTGGCATACAGTAAGGACTTCAAAAACTGGTAGTTACTGTGAGCTGAGCACAAAAGGGAAAAGTTAGAATGAGGCTCAAATCCTGTGGGTGCCCCTGTGTTCTCCACCAGCCCTGTTCCTGGTAAGGCAGGGAGCAGGGCTTGGGTGAAGAATGGGACTTAATTACTTAATGAATCTATTTGCCTGTAACAGTTAAAGTTGAAAGGAAGATAATGGGGCTCTAAATTCTCCACTGTAATTAAAGGAGGAAAGAATTACAAATAAAGGATTCTCCATTTCAAAAACCTGTTCTGTTTTCCCGAGTTTTAAAGATGCTCTCTAGAGCCAGCCTGACGTCCTAGCAGTTAAAGTTCAGCATGCTCCACTTCAGCAGCCTGGGTTCAGTTCCCGGGCACAGAACAAGACGACTCATTTGTCAGTAGCCATGCTATGGTGGTGGCTCACATAGAAGAACCAGAAGAACTTACAGCTATATACAACTATGTGCTGGGGACTTTGGGGGAAAAAAAAACAAAGAAAAAATGAGGAAGATTGACAACAGATGCTAGCTTAGGGCAAATCTTCCCCTGAAAAAATAAATAAATAAAGATGCTCTCACTTTGTGTGTCTAATAAACTTTTAAGGCCTAATGGCTCCAGAGTCCATGTAAACCAAGCCTTGGATTAGCAGGTGTGCGAGATGAGTACAGGGTAGTGGCAAAGAGTGTGGGCTTTGACTTGGCTTTTAATCTCTACCCTGCCACTGTTTTAAATCCAAAGGTTGAAGGCCATATATGGCCTTGGGCAAGAGACGTAATCCTTCATAAACCTCAGTTTGATAACAATCTCTTCTCCATGGAGTTTTAAGGTAAATTATATTACGGTACCTGGCAAATAATAGATTTTCAACAAATGGTACTTTAAAATACTAATAATGACAATAACAATAATAACAATATCCTTGGATCTACCAATAGAAATTATGAGCATTTTAGTTAAAGTATTGAGACATCAAGAGCAAGAGGTATTGCTATAAAAAATTATTAAGAATGACAAAATTTAACATTAGTTGGCCACAAGTATAAACTGGTGGAGTCTTCCTATGAAAGTTATCCCCTCCTTGCTGGTGGCTGCAAGTGTCACTCAGACACTCGGCAGGCTGGGCTCTGCCAGGGAGGCTCTCTCAGCACAGCCGGAGGCTGAGGATCAACCCTAGTTCCCAACAGTCCAGGCCCTTGCTGATGCGGCCCAGCCACCCAGGAAAGAGACTTGCCAGAGGAAGGTGGGGAAGGCTGTGCTGTCCCTCCAGGGAGAAAGAGTCGTGGCAGGTCCCAGGGCTAGTCCAGGGCCAGGATGAAGTCATGGGTGTCCCAAGAGGGTCTCCTCCAGGACTGGGGTGCTCCTGAGAGCCGATCCGGCAGGTAGCAACTTTTAGTTTGTTGCAGGAGTACAGCTGTGGACACAGGAGGCACCATTTATCCCATCTTTGGGTTTCCAAATTGGAAGTAGGTTGTGGAAGTCCACGAGGAAAGAAATTAGAAAATCTGGATGAAATGTTTCTTGTTCATGGCACACAGAAGTTACCTAAACTGGATTCCTAAGAGCTGACTTAGGAGAAGAGAATCTAATAATGTGAGTACCTTGAAATGCCTCAGGTGAGTATGGTGTTGGAAGGAAATGCTCAAAATATTTGAGGAACTGGTAAGTCGGGTGCCATTTAAACTATTCCAGGTCTAAGGTGGGGACAGATGCTTGCAACTTGGCTTCCAGTGCAAGCGAAAACAAGATCATGTTGGGATTCCACTCACTCTTACCAAAGTGGTCGATGAGATGGCGTTTGTACTCCTCACTCACGGACCTCGAGAACATCTTGCCCTGTGGTCCATGCACAGATGCATCTTCCATTTATGGCAGCTGACAAAAAATCTGTCCAGTTGACAGCCATACCATCCAGCCTAATGCCGTCTCCCCCCACTCACAGTGCCCTGCAAACCTGTCTTGCTGGCTTGGACATGATTTGCCTCATTACAATGAGAGAGCCATGCCAGGGGGTTCTAGAGCCCTGGGAACTATGTTCACACCACCTCCATCTGCCAAGACAGGAGCATCTCTGGACGGGTAACCTGAGTCCAGACCCTTGACTTTCCCTAGGCTTGGCTTAGCATTTGTCCCTGAATGGCATGACTTGACCATTCTCCTGAATGCTGCTCCTCAGCTTAGGTGTGTCTGGAAGAATTACCAGGATGGACTGGCCTCTCCTTCACCCTTGTGGGGACCAACGAGAAGGCTCCTCCATTCACCAACCTGCCCCTGGGTTTCGATGTCTACCAGGCCTGTCCCCGTGACCCCAAGACCTTGGAGAGCACCCTGTTCTAGCTCTCTGGAGGGAATCAGACTCTCCCTAACTACAAGCGCCCAACTACAGCAAATCCGTGGCCACCGTTACAGGAACAAGTTCAGCACTGTCAGCCGAGGTCAGAACCCTTCTGGAGCTCTCCAGAAGCCCCCAGGTAAGAGGGTCTGAATCCTGGAGAGAGAGATTCTGGTCTTCCCCCATGCCTTTCTCTCAGCCAATCACAGGGAAAGGCAGAGCTCCACTTAAGTCCTCCCAGGGACTTCCTCAGATCAGGAGATTATTAGCTGGGTTGCGAAGGAAGACCATGGTGAAGGAGAAGTGCCGTTGAAACATTGAGACTCAACCCAGACTCATGCTCAAGGCCAAGGCATCCACCCCGCAGCTCCTGGGACTATTGGCTGAGGACAGCTCACAGCTCTGTCCCTCACAGGACATGCCCACAGCATAGGGAACCGCCTAACCTGAGGAAGCAGCCCTCTCCAGGGACAGCCAGGGACCCATGTCTGGCAGATAAGGGTGTAAGAAGCCTGGTTCACTTGTCTCAATTTCGGACAACACCAAAGGGCCATCCCAGCTCCAGAGATCCCTGAGGTTTGGCTGAAACCCAGCGGAAACGGGCTTGTGCTTCAGCTTCTCCTGTGATCATCTCTGCTTTTCTAACTTCCCATAGGGATATCTCTCCAGAACACTTCCATACACTTTCCACATGCAATACTCCCCATCAGACTCAGAGTCTCTTGGCAGGGCCCCCATCTGTGACAAGCAGCTGTCAGCAGACATGACTTCTGACCACAGCAACATGAGGTTCTACCAATTCTGGTCTGAGAAAATCACCCTTTAGACAATCTTAGAGGGTAGGTCATAGTAATCTTCAGGACAAGCTTAGGTAATGCTCCAGTAAGAAATTAAAAGCAACGATTAAGAAATCCATGACTAAAAATGTATTTCCCCTCAGATTTACATGAAACATTGGTCACCGGGGTGAAGGGAACCCTGCTTCCCAAGTCTCATTGGGCAAGGCTGATGGAGACCCCATGACCTTGTTGCTACACCATCTGAAACTCATGCCTTCTTCCATTGCCAGTGAAGGACACCAAGAGCACCTGGGGCCTTACACATCCTCTTTTGTCCTTTGGCTGAAAAGTGATGCCCTTGGGCATAAGTAGCCACAAGTTCATTTGAAAACCAAGAGGGCTAGGAAACGTAGTCTTCTGTGTGCCAGAATGAAAGGAGAACTGCATGCAGTCCACCATGCTCTCTACACCAAAGCAGACAGTAGCTCTCCCTGTCACATACAGACTTCCCTCACCCTCTTTCCCCTTGAGGACATCCTAAGACCCACTAAACTCAGGATCTCTGGGTGATCTTGAGGCTAACAGATCAAAGTCTTCAGTGGCCACACATGACAAAGAATACAGAACTTTCAGGATTGGATCAGAATATCCCCTAAAGAAACTAACACCATCTATTGCAGTCAGCACCCCCCAGAAATGCTGGGGAGGGGGAGAATCTGATTTCCCTAGTTGTCATGTCATAATATTCCAAATGGTAAGTTTTCTGCCCAAAGTTCCAGGGCATACAAAGAGACAAAGAAGGATGGCTCCTACCTAGGAAAAATCCAAGAACAGAAGGGGCCCCTGAGGAAGCCCTCAGGGGTGAGCCCACAAAGCTTTCTCTGGTTGTTGCTATTGACATCCCTGTGTTGAACATCCATCTTCCTATGCAGCAATATGCTGAAAACCTCTGTTTCAGGGTCAAGACAGAGTCAGAGGCCATGGATGCTGGAAATGGATTTGTCTCTTTTCTTCAGTCTTTGTCCATGACTATATCTACTGCCTCATCTTGATTTACAGGGAAAACCTGGGAAACCTACCCAAACAAGAGTTTTTTTGTTGTTGTAGGAAGAATACAGAAAATATTGCAGTTATTTTGGGGGAAGAAACTCAACCTCATGGAGTCTCTTTCAACCTCAAGGTGAATTTTGTTTAGAAAAAAATTAAACATAGAATTAGCATATGACCCAGAATGTTTATTTCAGATTTTGTGGCCTTGATGGCTGCAGCATCTGACCCAAAGGTGCAACTGTGGACCACATTTCCCCAAAGCCAAAGGTCAGAGACACACACCTGTCTCTCCCCATCTCCCTTCCTGGAGACTTACCGGTTTGCTGTGGGAGGGTGATGGGTTTGGGGGACTGTCCAAGAGCCTCCTGAGTTCTTTTTCCTTTTCTCCTTTTTACTGGAATTGCTATCTGTAGAGCCTGAAATTTGCAAGCATCAAAGGAAATGCAGGGCAGCATTTCTTTGTAAGAGTTCTGAACAAAGGCACCTTACTTTTTATGACATGCAGAGCAGGATCATTTGGGGAAGAATTTGATCTACAATCCTAAGGCAATTTCAGAGGGAAGCGAGGGTGTTTCCTGTAATGATTTGGTTCTGCTCCTGTTTATGCTGTTCCAACTGGCATGTAGTGATTGGCTTTAAGTTTCTGGGTAGATAAGGTGATGTTCATCTGTTCCCTGTAGAAGGGAAGATTGCTTAAGAGGTCATGTAATGCTTTCTCTGCTGAAGGGTCCACTGATGGTGTTCTCTGCCTCGTGATGGTGCTGATCAGATTGTGGGTTGATGCAGTGACCAAACTTTTGGACTTAATGACAGTACACTGTGTGAGGCACTACTGTCACTTTAGTGCTAGTATCTGTATTGACGATCTGCACTGATATTTACAGGGTAACGACTTGCTGTTGCATTCAGTGCTGCAACAGTTGTTAAGCCAATGAGCTGATACCAGGACGTGTCAAGCATAGAACCTGGTGGACAGCAAGTAAGAAAGTGCCCAGGAGGTGGTCAGACAGAAAGCTTATGCTCAATTGTCTGGCAGGATGCAAGTGTGTGTTTCAAAAGTCACAGTAATGCTTTCAAAATGCTGGGAGGCCCTCAAATTAGATTTCTTGAATAGGCCAGCTTTTTCTTCTTTTTTTTGGATTGAAGAACTAGTGTGAAATAATAATTATAAAAAGTAACTGTTGGAGATATCTAGAAAAGAAAAAAGATTTCTATTTCGACAGCAGTATTTTTTCTTAAAGCCAGCTTCAATAAGTTATAATGTACTTTGAATAGAATTTTTATTTGAAAAATAAAACTTACTGGAAATGAAGCACAGCTTTAAAATGGACCTTCTATCCAGTGAAGGATGCTGACTGGATTTCTGTCAATGTGCAAGTGCTGCTGCCTGCATAGCTCAGGCAGCAATCCTACAGGAAATGAATGCTGCCTGTGTTTGTGGAGGAGGTTCTCATGACATTGGTCTTGATGGGTTTGGAGAATGGGTTGGTACCTGAATGGGGCTGGAGAGTGAGTTTCAGACATGCCAGGTGAGGTTATTTTTCACTGTGAGCAGAAGTGGACTGATTTGTGCCCCAGATGTCGGGGGCCTGCTAGATATCAGGGACTGTGCTGGGGGCAGAGTCTGTTCTTGCTATTGTAATGTTTTGTGGAAGAAAGTTGTCTTTGTTTTAAACTAATGGAGGTCATTCTTTTTGACCTGAGTTATCCAGCACCCAAGAAGTCAGTAAATGCATAGGACACGTTTGAAGACAATATGGAATTTTTGATAAGGATGAAAGATTAATCAGAAAGGTGATAGAATCCTGGCAAAGCATGTGGCTAGGTGGTGTACCAAGATGTTACTAGGGGCTTGTGGAGAGGGATGAATGGGGGGTTGTTTTGTAATGGGAGCAGAGTTTATGTTGAGGATGGCAAAATGTCTTGGACATAGACGATGATGGTTACACAAAGTTGTGTATATATTTAATGCCACTGAGTTATACACTTAGAAATGGTTAAAATGATAAATATTATGTATATTTACCATAATAAAAAGGAAGAGAAAGAAAAGTAACTTCACTTTTCCAACCCAGATGAGTTCATTCTGTGTCCACATTCATATCTTCTGTTTACATCATTGTAATTATTATACAAAGCATTTTATTTTGTATTTGTACGTTTTTTACTCAGTGTGTGCTATAGCTTCCCTCCCATAGTTTGTCTCATCTTCCTCTTTTTTGTGGCTGCAGACTGTTTCATCATGTAGTCAGATCATGGTTTACACAGCCCTGGTCTTTACAGGGAATAATTAGGTTATTTCTTGGTGTTTTGTTTATAGAAAATTGCTGCATTTCATGACCTTTTGTCTGTGGAACCCCTTTGACATCAGGAATCTGGTGATAGAGAAAGAAGACATTCAAAGCTACCTCCCTTTAAGGGGAATCCACTTAAAAAATTAATTTTGAAGTAGATAGTACATGCATGTGGTACAAAATTAAAAACAAGTACAAGGGGTTTTACAGTGGAAATGTTTCCTTCTTTTGTCCCCCAGTCACCCAGTTCCTCTCACTGAGAAAAGAACATCGATTAAAAACAAGCAAAGAATTTATTAAGATATTCATACTAAAAAGCCCACACATCCTAAGTGCATAATTTGATGGATTTCCACAAACTGGACCCATCTGGTCACCAGCACTCAGATCAAGAAACTGAACACGATTTCCACTCCAGAAGACCCCCAAAGGGGGCATTTTTATGACAAAAGTAACAGACCAGAGAACTGATGTGATGAACTTGTAAGTTCATCTGTGTTATAGAAAAGCCAAAAATTCTTGGAAGAACTGAGTGTGTGCATTTCTCACTTAAGTTTTTGAGTTTGCCCTTTGTGAACTCATTTGAGAGCTTGATGTACAAGAGCAAGTTCTTTTCACAGACGCTTTAAAATAAAGTTGCATGTTATACTGGTCATGAACAGACTTCCTTTTTTCCTCCTTTCCTCTGACCAGACCTCAGTGCAGTGTTTGACATCCGCATGGTCCATGTCACCACGACCAAAATGCAGCTGGAGTGGCAGAGTACTGACAGTGTGTCTGAGGACATCTGCCATCTAGCCATACAGATGGCATGGCTCAAATGAGACCGACTGTCCTCACAGAATGTCACTCTCAGGGGCCTGATCCCGGCACCTTATGTAATGTCACACTCTCTCCAGAAGTGAGCCATGTCCATGGGGACTCCAACTCCACCACACAGCAGACGTTTGAGTGTCTTAGGATGTCCTCCTAAGGGAGTATTCCCCTTACTTTCAATGGAGGGGTGGGAAGTAAGTGTTGGTTAGATGGTGGGGTCAGGGGCAGTGGTTTTTCTGGGCTCCAAGCAGAATGTGAAACCACTTAAGCTGAAAACATCGGCCTCAGCAAAGTTCCCACGGTTCTCCAGGGGCACTAGTGCTGAACCATGTGGACCTGGAATTTTCTTTAGAAGCAGAGGGTGATCCCATAAGCTTGGAAAACTGCACTTTGAGAAAACAAGAACAAAGATCGCACAGAGCAGTATGTAAAAATGTAAACACACTTGCAAACACGTGAGCCCTCAGAGGAACACTGACCTCCGGGCATAGACCAGGGCCAGGGCCAAACACCTGGCAGACTGCAGCTCAGCAGGAAAGTGGCAGCCAAAGAGCATGTGTGTGCATCCTGAGCGAGGGTCAAAATTCTCCAAGGAAGCTGAGGGGGCACAAGTGTTAAATTTCTGGGCCTTCTTTGTAATGGAGCCTCACACCTAGAGAACAGTCTCCTCGGGACCCTGCCTATGCGCCCAACCAGTGCTTGCTGAAAGTCTACCTCAGTTTCAGTTTATGGTTCCCAGAGGCCAATGGACCTGGAATTAAACGTCCCAGAGACCAACGTCCTCTTCATTTGAATTTGCCTGTGGTGGGCGAGTCCGCAGGGAAACTCAGGGTGATGTGGGGAGCTCACTGCAGACAGTGGCTCTCTGAGCTTACTGTCTGTGTAGGAGTGGAGGGTATGGGATGAAGAATGGATGTGTGGGCTGAGGTCAGGGTTGGGGAAGATTGATATGGACTGGGGTGATGGTGTGAGGTAGGGGATGCTCTCAAGATCACCAATCCACAGGGTGAAAGTAGCTAAAAATCATTGCCCTGAGACAGAGCTCTGCTCTTGGGTTCGAATTTTAGAGCTGAAGGAGTCCCCATGTCAAGAAGCAGAGGCACCTGAGGAAGAGTCGCCGGGATTAGGAATTCCCTCATGGTGTATCCTTTTGGGAGCTCTGTGGAGAAATTTACCCTTCCAAGAAGCCCTCTCAGGCCGGGACTGTCCCACGTTGGTGTCTGAGACCGCTAAGAAGGTGCAGACCCAGGTGTCTTTAAGCCTGACTTTTCCTTTTGATACAAGGATGAGTAGAAGATGCTAGTCTCTCTCTGACCTTCATCTGTGCACACAGATAGCAGGCATGGAGAGCAGGTCTTAGTTCATGCTGAGACAGAACTGGTTTCTCCTAATTCCATTCTCCTCCAGTTCTGCTTTTCCAGAAGTGCCCTGAGGAGCAGGAAAGCATGGCTATTGTGGATATAAAAACTATGTTGAAGGTGAGGTGAATTTTCTTTTTTCTTTTAACTACTTTCTTCTTTTTTTTCCCCTGAGATGTGCTTTCTACTTTGGAATAGTAACCAGGTCTGGTT
The DNA here is from genome assembly GCF_021613505.1 of Equus quagga. Lineage (NCBI taxonomy): Eukaryota > Metazoa > Chordata > Mammalia > Perissodactyla > Equidae > Equus > Equus quagga. The sequence continues at coordinate 72,805,104 of NC_060269.1, forward strand.
TGAGATTTTCCAGCTGATTTTGGGGTAGGTTGTGTCTTTGTTTGGACTATGAAAGGCAGTATGCTTTTCTTTTTTCATTTAAGCACCTCCCAGGCCATGTGGACCTTACTATCTGTGTGTATTTGAGAAATTTGCTTAAATTCTCTGCATTTCAATTTCCTCATCTGTAATATGGAGAGAATAATATACTTACTTGTAGGTTTGTTATAATGGCTAAATAAATTGATGTGCCAAGGCCATTTAAAATACTGGTACATAAAAAATACTCAATTTACATTAGGTATTATGATTATATTGTGTACTGAGGTTGCTGTGGATGATGGAACATGAAAATTTAAGTTAATTGGATAGATATTTGCAATAAGAAGAAGAGCTGGAAGCTCAAATGATACAAGAGTTTTTAATCTGTAGGAAACTCGGTGGAGATAAAGGAACTTTATGGGTAAGCTTTATGTCTTGTAGTTTTAGTTTGAATGTATTTCTTGTCAAGTGATGGTAATAGGACAAGATGTATTAGTAGCTATATAGAGGGTATCATATTGGAAAGAATTGGCTAAAAAGGAAAATAAATGCATGTCCTAAAAAGACATAGAAAGGAAGCATAGTTAGAACTGCCTGCAGGGCATACAAGATGTATCTCAGAGACTATTAGGCATTTTTAAAAACTTTATTTTAGAATACTTTTAGATATATAGAAAAATTACGAAGATAGTGTGAGGTATCTGTTACACCCATACCCAGTTTCCCCTATTATTACCATCTTACATTAGTATGGTACATTTTTGACGTTAAGGAACTAATATTGATGCATTATTATTAACCAAAGTCCCTGTTATATTCAGATTTCTTAGTTTTTACCTAATGCCCTTTTTGTGTTCCAAGAACCCATACAGGAAAGCACAGAATATCTAGTCATCATGTCTCCTTAAACTTGGCTGTGTCAGTTTCTTTGTTTTTGATGACCTTGACAGTTTTGAGGAATACTGGCCAGGTACTTTGTACAGTGTCCCTTCATTAGGAGTTTTCAGATGTTTTTCTGATGCTTAGATTTGTGTTTGGGTAGGAAGAGCACAGAGGTAACTCAGCACGTCATTTCAAGGAAACCTCGACACTTATCACTGTTGATGTTGACCTTTATGACCTGGCTGAGGTAGTGTTTGTCAGGTTTCTCCACTATGAAGTTACTATTTTTTCCCCATTTTTATACTATACTCTTTGGGAAGAAGTTACTGTGCACAGACCATGCTTAAGGAGTTATACTCAGTGCACCCTGAGCAATGGAAAATGGAATGTTTCCCATCTCTTTTCTTTTTTACGTTAAATTCACATAATATTTATTTTATAATTGGAAGTTTGTACATTTTGACCCCCTTCACCCATTCCCCACTCCAGCCTCCCTCTCCTCTGATAACCACCAATCTGTTCTTTGTACTGAGTTTTGTTTTTTTTTGTTTGACTTGATTTTTAGATTCCACATATAAGTGAAATCATATGATATTTATCTTTCTCTGACTTATTTCACTGAGCATACTACCCTCAAGGTTCATCCATGCTGTCACAGATGGCAAGATTTCATTCTTTTTTATTGCTGAGTAGTATTCCATTGTGTATATATACACTGCATCTTCTTTATCCATTCATCCACTGATAAGGCACAGGTTGTTTCCATATCTTGGCTTGTATAAATAACACTACAATGAACATAGAAGTGCATGTATCATTTTCAGTTAGTGTTTCTGTCTCCCTCAGATAAATACCCAGAAATGGAATTGCTGGATTTTATGGTAGTTCTATTTTTAATTTTTGGAGGAAACTCCATACTCTTTTCCATAGTGGCTACACCAATTTACATTTCCACCAACAGTACACCAGGTTCCCTTTTCTCCACATCCTCACCAACACTTATTTTTTGTCTTTTTGATAATAGCCATTCTGACAGGAATGAGGTGATATATCTCCTCATGGTTTTAATTTTCATTTTCCTGATTAGTGATGTTGAACCTTTTTTTAATGTGCCTATTGGCTATCTGTCTGTCTTCTTTACAAAAATGTCTATTCATGTCCTATGCCCATTTTTTAATCAGTTTGATTGTTTTCTGATATTAGATAATATGAGTTTTTATTTTTTATATTAACTCCTTATCAACCATGTGATTTGCAAATATCTTCTCTCATTAAGTAGATTGTCTTTTCATTTTGTTGATGGTTTTCTTCACTGAGCAAAAGCTTTTCAATTTGATGTAGTCCCATTTATTTATTTTTGCTTTTGTTTTCCTTGCCTGAGGAGACACATCCAAAACAATATCACTAAGAGCAATCTCAAAGAGTGTAATGCCTATATTTTCTTCTAGGAGTTTTACTGTTTCAGATCATACGTTCAAGTTTTTAATCCAGTTGGAATTTATTTTTATATGTGCTGTAAGAGAGCTGTCCAGTTTTCCCAAAACCATTTATTAAAAAGATTGTCTTTTCTCCATTGTATATTCTTGCCTGCTTTGTCATATATTAAATGACTACGTATGTGTGGGTTTATTTCTGGGCTCTTTATTGTGTTCCATTGACTCATGTATCTGTTTTTATGCCAATACCATACTGTTTTGATGACTATAGCTTTGTAATATAGTTTGAAATCAGGACGTGTGATGCTTCTGGCTTTGTTCTTCTTTCTCAAGGTTACTTTGACTATTCAGGATCTTTGTGGTTCCAGAAAAGTTTTAGTATTCTTTATTCTAGTTCTATAAAAATTGCATTGGTATTTTGATAGAGATTGCATTGAATCTGTAGATTGCTTTAGATAATATGGCCATTTTAACAATATTCTTCCAATCCATGAGCGTGGAATTTTTTTCATTTATTTGTGTCTTCTTCAATTTCTTTCATCACTGTCTTATAGTTTTTAGTGTATAGGTCTTTCAACTCCATGGGTACATTTATTCCAAGAGATTTTAGTCTTTGTGATGCACTTGTAAATGAGATTGAATTCTTAATGTTTCCTCTGATATTTTGTTGTTAGTATATAGAAACAAAACAGATTTTTTTATATTGATTTTGGACCCTGCAACTTTACTGAATTCATTATTAGTTCTAACAGAGTTTTTGGTGGAGTTTTTAGAGTTTTCTACATGTAAAAATCATGTTGTTTGCAAATAGTGTCAGTGTTACTTCTTCCCTTCCAAACTGGATGCCTGTTATCCTTTTCCTGTGTAATTATTCAGACTAGGACTTCCAATACTATGTTGACTAGAAATAGTGAGAGTGGACATCCTTGTCTTGTTCTTGAGCTTAGAGGAAAAGCTTTCAGCTTTTCACTGTTACGTATAATGTTAGCTGTGGGCTTGTAATATATGCCCTTTATTATGTTGAGGCACATTCCCTCCATACCTACTTTCTTGAGAGTTTTTATCATAAACGGATGTTGGATTTTGTCTAATATTTTTTCTGCATCTATTGAGATGATCAAATGATTTTGATCTTTCTTTTTGTTAATATAGTATATCACATGACTGTTTGGTGGATGTTAAACTGTTCTTGAATCCCTGGCATAAACACCACTTGATAAATAAATAAACCATGGTATATGATTCTTTTAATGTATTGCTGAATTTGGTTTTCTAATATTTTATTGAGGATTTTTACATTGATGTTCATCAGGGTCATAATTTTCTCTCTCTCTCTTTTTTTTTTTTAGTTTCCTTATCTGATTTTGTTAGCAGGGTAATACTGGCCTTGTAAAATGAGTTTGGAAGCATTCGCTCCTCTTCTGTTTTTTTAAAGAGTTTGACAAAGATATGTATTAAATCTTGTTTGAATGTTTGGTAGAATTTACCAGAGAAGCCATCTGGTCCTTCACTTTCGTTTGTTGAAAGGTTTTTGATACTGATTCACTCTTCTTACTAGTAATTGGTTTATTCAGATTTTCTATTTCTTCATGATTCAATCTTAGAAGATTTTATCTTTCTAGGAATTTATCCGTTTCTTATAGGTTGTCCAACTTGTTCGCATATAATTGTTCATAGTCTCTTATGATGCTTCGTCTTTCTTTGGTATCAGTTGTAATGTCTCCTCTTTCATTTTTGATTTTACTTATTTGTGCGGTCTCTCTTTTTTCCTTAGTGAATCTAGCTAAAGGTTTGTCAATTTATTTATCTTTTCAATAAACTATCTCTTATTTTCATTGATATTTTCTATTGTCTTTTTAATCTCTATTTCATTTATTTCTACTCTAATCCTTATTATTTCCTTTTTACTATTGACTTTGGACTTTATTTGTTCTTCCTTTTCTATTTCTTTTAGGTATAAAGTTAGGTTGTTTATTTGAAATTTTTCTTGTTTTTTGAAGTAGGCCTGTATCACTGTAAACGTTTTACTTAGACCTGCTTCTGTTGCATCCTATAGATTTTGGTATATTGTATTTCCATTTTTATTTGCCTCAAGGTATGTTTTGACTTCTCCATTGACCCATTGGTTGTTCAGTAGCATATTGTTTAATCTCTACTTGATTTTTTCAGTTTTCTTCTTGTAATTAATTTTGAGTTTCATACCATTATGTTTAGTGAAGATGCTTAATATGATTTAAATCTTTTAAAATTTATTGAGTCTTGTTTGTGGCCTAACATATGGTCTATCCTGGAGATAGTTCTATGTGCACTTGAGAAGAAAGTGTATTCTGCTGCTTTGGGATGAAATGTCTTTTATATGTCTAATAAGTATATCTGGTCTAATGTGTCATTTAAGGAAGGCAAATATTTTCTTAATGGTTTTCTGTCTGCATAATCTATCTATTGATGTAAGTGGGGCATTAAAGTCCCGTACTATTATTGCATGCTATCAGTTTCTCTTTTAAGGTCTGTTAATATTTACTTTATTTATTCAGGTACTCCAGTGTTGTGTGCATACATAGTTACAAATGTTACATCTTCTTATTAGACTGACCCCTTTATCATTAGGTAATGCTCATTTTTTGTCTTTTATTGCAGTCTTTGTTTTACAGTCTATTCTGTCTAAGTATAGCTCTCCCAGCTTTCTTTTGGTTTCCATTTACATGAAACGTCTTTTTCCATCCCTTCACTGTTAATCTTTGTGTGTCCCTACATCTTAAGTGAGTCTTTTTTTAAGCAGTATATAGATGGGTCTTGTATTTTATTCCTTCAGCTTCTCTATGTCTTTTGATCGGAGAATTTTGTCCATTTACATTGAAAGTAATTACTGATATGTATGTACTCATTGTCATTTTATTAATTGGATTCTGGCTAACTTGTATTTACCCTTTGTTTCTTCTTTCTTCTCTTGCTCTTTTCCTGTGTGCATAGATTTCTTTTGTACTATCTTTTGTGTGTCTACTATAGGATTTTGTTTTCTGTTCACCATGAGGCTCACATATAACAGTCTCTCTCTATATATATATACACACACACATAAAATATATACACATATACATGTACACATACATATACACATATACATACACACACAAAACAGTTTAAGTTGACAGTAAGTTGTTTGAATGCATTCTAAAATTCTACCTTTTTACTCTCCCCCTATGTTTTATGTTTTTGATGTCATATATTCCATCTTATTTTGTGCAAACCTTAACTAATTATTGTAGTTATAGTTATTTTCACTATTTTGTCTTTTAACTTTTGTACCTGTATCAATGAATTTTCTTCTTTTATACGTTTTCTTGTTACAAAGTTGTTCACTTTTTAGTTCAAAGAAGTGCCTTTAACAATTCTTCTAAGGCTGATTTAGTGGTGATGAACTCCTTTAGCTGTTGTTTATCTGGAAAAATGTTTACCTGTCCTTAAATTCTAAGTGATAACCTTACTGAGTAGAGTATTCTTGGTTGGAAGTTTTTTCCTTTAGCACTTAGAATATATCATGCTACTCTCTTCTAGTCTTCAAAGTTTCTGTGGAAAAATCCACTGATAGTTTTTGGGGCTTCCTTGGCATGTAACAAGTTGTTTTTTTCTTGCTGACTTTAAGATTCTTTCTCTATCTTTAAATTTGACATTTTGATTATAATGTGTTTTGATGTGGACCTTATTGGGTTCATCTTCTTTGGAACTCTCTGGGCTTCTTGGATGTGGATATCTGTTTTCTTCCCCATGTTAGGAACATTTTCAGCCCTTATTACTTCAAATAAGTTACCTGCCCTTTTCTCTCTCCTCCTCCTGGAATTTCTATAATGTGAATTTTTTTCATTTGATGTTGTCTCATAGGTTCCTTAAGCTATCTTTAGTTTCTTAATTCATTTTTTTCCTGCTCTCTTTGGGTGGTTTCCACTGCCCTGCCTTTCAGATCAATTATATTTTCTTCTGCTTCATCTAGTCTGCTATTGCAAACCTCTAGTGTTTTTCATTTCAGTTATTGTATTCTTCAGCTTTCTATCTCCTTATTGAAGTTCTCACTACATTCATTCATTCTTCTTCTGAGTTCAGTGAGCATCTTTATGACCATGACCATTCCTTTGAACTCTTTATCATGCAAATTACTATCATCTCCATTTCATTAAGTTTTTTTCTGGGGTTTTGTCTGGTTTTTTCATTTGGAACACATTCCTCTGTTTCCTTATTTGATTTGACTCTGTGTTTGTTTCTATATTCTCCGTAAGACAGCTACCTCTCAGTCTTGGAGGAGTGGCCTTGTGTAGCAGATAAAACTTATTGTTCAACCTTGCCGTAGCTCTGGGTTGTCTCATGAAATTTTGTAATTGTCTAAGCAGTCTGATTTATTCCTGGTAGGTCCCAGGTATTGAAGGTGTTCCAAAACCTGACAATGTTCCAAAGGGAGGGATTTCAGTCAGCATCTAGCTTCAGGCTCATTGGAAGCCAGACCTTCAGGCAGCAGCTTTTAAAGTATGCAAATATATACAGTCATGTGGTACCATAATCATAAACATTACCGGTGTCCAGAGCAGTTGATCTGGAAGTGTCCCTTTGGCTACAGTTGGAAAAATCCGGGCTCCAGATGAGTGTATAGGCTTCTTTATGGGAGTGTGATGAGCTATAGCAAGAACAAAGAGCATAAAAATTGTGTCCCCTGAGAGTACCTCTGTAGCGTCTATGTGTCTGAAACCTGAAGCCTGTCCCTCAGGCTCATGCTCCAGAACAAGGAAATAGGTCTTTTCCCCAGGAAGACTGGGGACTTTTTTCAATCTGCTGCCTATGAAGTGCCCTGGGAATGGTAGTCTTCCAAGAACAGTCTGACCATTTGTTTCAGTCCTGTGGGCCCAGAAATGTAAGCTCGCCTGGCCATCAGAGCCAGAAGCTCAAGAGGCATCCCCTGTATGGACTGCCTGTCCCTGCTGGCTTTAGCAAGACCCTGGGAGAACATGAGGGTGGTGTGTGCCCACTGACTTTATCAAGGCCATGGGAGAGCGCAAGAGTGGAACATGGCTGCCAGCTTTAGAGTAGTCATGGGAGAGTATGGGGGCAGGTTGCATCCAATGAATTTACAAGACTGTGGAGAGCATGGGTGTGGAGTATGCCTGCCAGCTTGATCAGGCCAGCAAGAGACTCTTGTGACTGAATGTGCCTACTGGCACTAATAAGGTAGAGTGAGAATGTAAAACTGTCACTCGCCAGTGTCTGTGCTAGAAATTTAGTAGGAGTAAAAAAATGGTGTTCACCAGTGCTTCTGTCCTTGGAGAGAGTCTCAACTGGCCCCTGATCCTCTGGCAAATGCTTTAAGATAAGCAAATGAATCTCCTTCACATATGGTCTAGGTGCTGTTCAAACTACTGTTTTTGTGCTGGGTCCAGGGGTGACTGACTCTATGCATGGGCCTTTAGGAGTGGAGTCTCAGTTCCCTATGGCCCTTAGGGTCTCCTATACATAAGCCCCACTGGTTTTTCCAAACTAGATGTTTTGGGAGCTCATCTCTTTAGTGAAGGTCCCAAGGTTTGGGGTGCCTACTGTGGGGCACAAACCCCTTGTTTCTCAGGAAGAAGATTTGGAAATGTGAGATCTATCCCAGTTATGGGTTGTTGTGCTAAGGTATGGTGGTTTTCACAAGACCACAACTCTGCCTCACCTTCTCATCTCAATGTAGCCCTTTTATCCTTTTTTTTCTAACATTTTTTTCCGAGGAAGTTTAGCCCTGAACGAACTACCTCCAGTCCTCCTCTTTTTGCTGAGGAAGCCTGGCCCTGAGCTAACATCTGTGCCCATCTTCCTCTACTTTATATGTGGGATGCCTACCACAGCATGGCATACCAAGCAGTGCCCTGTCTGCACCCTGGATCTGAACTGGAAACCCTGGGCTGCCAAGAAGCAGAACGTGTGCACTTAACCACTGTGCAACCTGGCCAGCCCAGACCTTTTATCCTTTGTTGTGGAGGTGTTGTTTAGCTCGTTTTCATGTCTTTTTAACAGGAAATTGTTTTATATGTAGCTGTAAATTTGTTGTTTCTGTGTGAGGAGCTGAGCTGAGGGTCTTCTTAAGCCACCATCTTGAGTTGCCTCTCCTATCTCTTTCTTTCTTTCTTTTATTTTTCTTTTTGAGGAAGATTAGCCCTGAGCTAACATCTGCTGCCAATCCTCCTCTTTTTGCTGAGGAAAACTGGCCCTGAGCTAACATCCATACCCATCTTCCTCTACTTTTCATATGGGACGCCTACCACAGCATGGTGTGCCAAGTGTTGTTATGTCCTCATCAGGGATCTGAACTGGTGAACCCCAGGCCACTGAAGCAGAACATGTGAACTTAACTGCTGTGCCACCAGACCGGCCCCTCCCATCTCTTTCTTAATGCAAGCTTCACTGTGTGACTTGCTGTAACAAATGGAAATGTGAATGAAAGTGAAGGATTCCATATCCAAATGGAAGATTTAAGAGCCATTACCTCCTTCTACCATTGTTCTCATTCTTTTGCTGTGATAGTTCGATAGTAGTAACTCAATAGAATCTAGTGAATTTTCAACCCAGGAAACAGGGATGAAGATATGGAGCTGAGTTGCACTTGACTCATATCTAATAAGTGATATCAGTGACAAATCTCCCCACATTGTGAGCCGCTGAGATTTGGAAGTTGTAATTCAACAAATATAGAGCTCAAGGCCAGTTCCAAGGGTGTGAACCAACCACTTGGCAAATAACAGTAATTTAATTTTCATGGTTATTTCAGGAACATGCCTTTAGCAAGATGTTATCCAATTTGATCAGGTATTATTGGGGGAAGGATTCTTATAACTATACTATCTGGTGGCTACCTGAGTAGCGTATTGTAGACACTGAATTTCAGATTTGAAGCCTGGTGATGCTGTTTTCATATTTTTCCAGCCATAGGCTCCATGCTTACAATAAAACTGAAACTGATGAAAGTAGAGAAAAAATAAGGCAAATTAATTACATTATCACTACACTGACTAAAACCATCTACTATGTCTGGAACACCAAACATAAACCTGTAATTACTACACAAGTTTAAACTGGGTTTTTAATTATTTACAAATGAAAGACATTTTAACTAATTCAATAAGGATGAGTTTATATGAGTTGCTACTGCTGCCAATAATGATATACCTCCACTCCAACATATTTGTACTTAATATAATTAATAATTTAAGGTGCCTAAATAAAATATTGATTTACAAACAAGGTGATATCTCAGATATATCCTATGAATAGTAGGCACACTGCTTTTGAAAGATCAGATGTCTACTACCTGTTTATATTTCACTCAGTTTTAAATATATCTCTATATTTGCCTGTATCAAATATTTATTCCCTATAAGTGAACAAATCTATGGGGTATCCAGGACACTTATACATTTTTAGAACTGGACTTTATTGATGATAATATAGAGGAATACAGATATATTTAAAATTATTCCTTCAATAATTTTTTTAGTGCAGTTTAATTGAAGACCTTGTTATTTATTTATTTTTTGAGGAAGATTAGCCCTGATCTAACATCTGCTGCCAATCCTCCTCTTTTTGCTGAGGAAGACTGGCCGGGAGCTATCATCCATGCCCATCTTCCTCTACTTTTTATACATGTGACGAGTACCACAGTATGGCTTGCCAAGCAGTGCCATGTCTGCATCCGGGATCCAAACCAGCGAACCAAGGGCTGCCAAGTGGAATGTGTGAACTTAACCACTGCACCACTGGACCAGCCCTGAAGTCCCTGTTATTTTAAGTGATTCATAGTTGACTCAATATTTCAAATTGCCTTTATTGGCTTTTATCAGTATCTTTGAATTGATCCAAGTGATTTTTGAGAACTTTTGTATACAGTGTCCATCAACCTAATTTCAAAATAAAACTGAATGCTAGTCAATTTTATTGACTAAATAGCATAATCTCACCTCATTTCTCAGAAAATGGCTCAGTTGACATCTAAAACTTTTGTAAATCATTGTGTTGATAATTGTAAACATATTCCACTTTCTCATGCTTTACTGAAATCATATCAAAATCTTGGTATTCTTCTTTCCTGGGGACTGTGACAGTGTTGATAGACTTAATAATATTTCACAGTTATCTCCAATCATGCATTTCCTTCCCCTGAATCCTTTCTCTATGATGAAGATCCCACTGGAGGTGATTCAAAATGATTCAATGATCAAGAAAAAATTAAATTCCCAGGTTTACACGTCCTCTAGTTTTAATTATTTTATTTAGTGTTTATTTCCTGCCATTTTCAAGAAAATACATGCAGAAAACATCCCTTATTTAAGGGTATTTCTATTTATTTATCTTCAACATTCCACTTGTGCCAGTGAAGCAGACCAAGATCACACTCGCTTAGTTTCCTAGTCTTTGTGAACAAACCATTAATCATGAGGAAAATAAGTAACTATAAAAAATGATATTTCTACACACATGATTTCAAATTTATGACTATGGAACATCTCAGTGCTTAATTCTAGACATTCATCACTGACTGAGGTGTGAGTGAATCTTCTGCTACTAATATCTTGCAGATAATTCAATTTTGTTCCATGAAGAAAACATCTTTCTAACTTGACTGTAGCTAGAAAAGGCTACAAAATAATTACTTTAACTGCATTACCACAGTTTCAGTGAAGAAATAAATTCAGCCTTATTTCTAATTTTTATTCATTTTCAGCTTTTTACATTTTTGTTATAAATGAGTAATTTCCACCAAATAATGATACAGTGACAGCATCTTGGCTTTGAAAGGCTAATCATAAATATGGTTAGTTGTTATCTAGAAATTCCCATAAAACAATCATTTTATGAAAGGCAATGCCAAATTACTGTCAAATCAAATATACATTATTTTATTTTAAATATACTTGTGAAAGCAACCTATTATGCACTATTTCTATTAACATATTTTGTATTTTGCTCGGTTATCTTTCTATGTTCAATCATTTTCTTTTGAAATCCTCAGCAGCACTTCACAAAGTCTCTCTTTCATATTCTTCTTACATTAATACAAAAATAATACCATCTGCATTCATAGTTAATCATTTCAATACACCAGGGAACGTATCTGGGTATTCATTGGGTAAATCAACAAGTAACTGTTTCAAGTTTTCTTATCTTAAATTTTCTCACACCGTGTGAAGAAGGTAGGATAAGGAGTGTCTTTATTTTAAGTTTATAAAGACTACTTTGCTTACTTAAAGGCATATTCCTAGCAAGATGTAAATATTTAAATTCAATCTAGCACTGTTGAAGACACAGTGAAATGGAAAGAGAGAGGAAAGAAGCTAGGGTGAAAGAAAGAAAAGAAGGAAGGAAAGAGTGGGGAGGAAAGAGGAGGAGAGAGGGAAGAGAAAAGTAAAAAACAAAGAAAATAGTACTGAAAAAACTAGCAGGAAGTTTGGAATGGGTAAAGAAGGCAGCTGGGAAGAATATCAATATTTATTTATATTAGCTTTGTTCTATACATTGTCTTAAAAAAACTTCATATACAAATGTTTTTTTTTTTTTCTTTCCAAGTGAGGATCATAATCCCATTTTGTGGATAAGTAAAGCAAGCCTCCAGAACATAAACTTGCCTAAAATCATCAGCCTATAACTGGCAGAGTGAGATTACAAACACAAATCTCTCTAACCAAAAACCCAATGTTCTGTTAATGACTTTTTCTTTACATTTGTAGTGGCTAACACTTTATGCTTATAATGCAAACATCCTGAACAGTAAAGAACATGTATTCTATCCCCACATATTCCTAGTGGCATAAAAAGATGATGATGACAGTGATGGGAACTTTAAAATATTGACCAACTCTGAAAAGACATTGCTCATTAGAGCAAATAATATGAAATGAAAAGGGTTTGGTCCTGAGAAGTACGTATTAGAAAGTGAAGATAATTCAAATCTATTGGTCATATAATTATTTGCAAAGAGTAATCATCCACTCTTGATAGCATCATAATGGCCATTCAGAGAAAGAAGTTCAATTATAGAATTCGCAAAATGTGGGGAAACCTAATGCCCAGTTACTTTCAAAGCAATTCAATTGCCCCGGTTAGAGTTGGAACTGATGAATTTGCCTGTTTTATCACAAGAAAAAATTGAATTTTAATAACATTGATGGATCAAGTTGTATTTAACAATTTTAAAAGTCTGTATTGCTATATAGCACATTTCATGTGTAAAAGAAATTTGAGACAGATTACAATCTCAGCTTTGAAAATGATGAAAGTGAGACTTAAAGTGAATTAAGTATTTCATCCCAAGACATTCAGCTAATAAATGCAAGAAATAAAACCTAGGCACTGAATTTTAACTCCAAATCCTATTCACTCTGTGAAAAATTCAATTATCAATATGTTTAACCATGTCTCGTTTCTATGAGTGAATAAATAGAAATATTACAAAAATTCAGTTTTACAGATGTACTACAGAAAGAAATCAACAGTTAATAATAATTAAGGAATAAAATGCAATAAGGCAGTAAATATTTTAAGGGCCATCATAATAAGAGACCGTATTGCTATGAATATAAAGAAAGATGACTTTACAGGGACTTGAGTGGTCAGCATTGCATAAGAAAGTGGTTGGACTAGAACTTGTGCTTACAGCTTTAGAAGGATTTGCATAAATATTTTTTTGGCAAATAATAAAGCAGGAAAAGCTGAGGGATCCAGATGGGAACAGTAAGCAAAGATATATTTATGTGAAGATTCAGGCATTTGTCCTACAACATGAAACTTGTAACATGAATTATTTACTTAAAAGTGCTATTTGCGTCATATGAACTATTCATTTTAATTCCAATTAAGCAGAAATTGCAACACTCACTAAGGAAGAAGCTGTTGGATATGAATAAAGGAACATCTCACCATTTTATTTTAATGTCTAGATACTCAGCTGTTTTGCATAATGTTAGTAAACTGCTATTTTTATTTTTCTGTTTATAATAATTATGATGATATCTAATAATCTATTCTACTGTTCAATAGTGTTTTTATTTGCTTTTGTCTGTTTTGATCACCCAGTGTATTTTATTAAATGTTTAAATGCAAATACACTTTGGTTATGAAACACATTAGTGTTGAAACTTTGACATGAAAATATACTTGTAATTCAGTATCCGCTAACAACTATCATCCTTCCCACTATATAAACATGAGAGCATCAATCTGTAATATGAGTTTTATTATATACAAGTGAAAACCTGATTACTGCGTTAAACAACAAAGTAATGTAATCATTATGTAAGAGACAATAATCTGACTAATTTAACTAAATGATGCCTTGCCCTAATGATAAATGATTTAATGCATTGATAGGATTATTTTTTTTGGTTTAACTATACTTTTCAAGAGAAAGATTGAGACTATTCCTTGAAGGAATGTTCTTGTGAGACTGAAGAATTTGGAACTTATTAGAGGATGAGGTGTTGTTGCATGTTTGAACAAAGCCTTTCCTGTGTTGAAATGGTGATGACATTGCTATGTGAGACTGTATCAGGCAGACGATTTCTAAAGTGAACATTTGCTACCGGGATCCAGTGCATAATTTCTTCATCACCAAGATTAAATAACCACATGAATATTCTCCATATCCCTATTTGTCCTTGAAAGTTGGGTGAATGTTCCAAAGAATGAATGATAATATTTGAGGGGAAACTATGTGTGAAACGCTCATTATATATAGAAAACTCTAGGTATCTGAAGTGAGGAAAAATATACCAAATCAATTTAGGAGAATTGGATTCTACCAACCAACACAGAATCCATATGTATTTATGTCTGTAGTGTTTTATATTTCCATGCACAGTGCTTTTCATTTCTAACAGACATGCTTACAGAACTTTGCTTTGTTCTAGAGGTCAGAGTTCTGAAGCCAAGGTGTACTTACAGTGGTGGGACAAAGGAAGTCAATCTGATTAATTGTATTCTCCATTCTCCTGGAGAGCCATCACTAAAAGTGCTGATAAACCACTAATAAAAAGACCTTTTAATTTAACATATTTTAGACTGAAAAAGCCTGTATCCCAAATATATTTAAAAGATGAAAATATCCATCTAACTTAATGTTTCACATCATGTAGCACCAAATCAACAAGACAAATGCCATTAGATCAATTTAGGTCTACTGAATTTACCAGTTTTTTCCAGATTCCTTAGGTAATATTAACACTGTTTTTGCTGGGTTAATTTCTATGTAGCCCATTATTGATTGTGAAATACTTTCCACATCATCTGCTTTACCTTTTATCTCTATGGAGATTCCAAGGTTGACATATTTTGAGAACCACACAATCACTGAATTTTTTCTTCTAGGTCTGCTGCAATGCACTTCAACTCACTTGTGTCTCTTGCATTTGTCACCATGATATTTCCACACTAACTGGAAACAGCATACTAGTTCTGCTGATCCGGATATACCCGCATCTTCACATTCCTACGTATTTTTTCTTTGGCAGCTCTCTCTTATTGATATCTTCACATTTTCTATTGCCCCCAAGATGATAATTGACTACCTTCTGCATAATACAGTCATCTCTGTTTTGGACTGTGGCGCCCAGATCTTCTTGCTGTTGGCCCTGGGTTGAACTGAATGCATTCTCTTGGGCCTCGTGTCCTATAACCAATAGTTTGCCATCTACAAGCCTCTATACTATCTATTCCTTGTGAACTGGCCCCTCTGTAGGCAGATGGCTGTTAGCTCACGAACCAGTGGTGTTTTCAGTGTCTTGATATATCCTCTCTTCACCATGAGATTCCCCCTCTAAGGATCCAGAAAAAAACGTCATTTCTACTGTAAACGTCCATGTCTTGCATCTCTCCTGTGAGGCTATCTTTATCTGTCAGGTTTTGATCAGCACTACTATTCCTCTTCTTATTCCATTCACAGTCATCCTCCTACACACTCATCCTGGTCACCATCATCCAAATGGCTTTCACTCATAACCAGAGGAAAGCATTCTCCACCTGCTCATCTCACCTGACCGTGGTCAGCCTATAGTATGGCACCATTATTTTTATGTATATTTGGCCAGTCTCTTCCCATACTTCAGACAAAGATAAAGTAGTATCTGTCTTCTTCACCAGTCTGACACCCATATTCAACCCTGTGAGGCATAGTCTAAATGAAAATTCTAAATAAGGATGTGATGGGAACCCTGGGAAGAATTCTATGGAAGTGTTCATTATATTCTAAAATGTAAATATAAAGGCTCAGTGGACATTGTCTCTTATTGGGTATAAACGTTTACATTGTGTGATGCACTTTAGATTTTCTGACAACAATCATCTGTCAGTCTATTGGATATAGAGTTGCATTCTATCTATTAACATAAACAATATATTCTCAGATAGATCTAAATACAGAGCCATCCTATAAGATGAACATACCTTGCTAATTGCATTGACAATGCAATTCACAATAATAAATTCCAAAACTAGAACACCAACTGAGGAAGAGTTCTGGAAGCCATAATAATTCACCAGGAAATGATCAGAACCATGAACTCTGGATTCTTGTACAAAGAGACAGAAAACAAGGTAGAGTGGATAGAAGGCTTGCCCTGACATCTTAGGCCTCATGTTGGCATCATCTAGAAGTATATTATGCCTCTAAAAACTCAACTTTTGAGGTATTACAGGAGAAATCAGGTGTCTCCTGCTTCTTCTCCTCTGCTGTCTTAGAAATCGTCCTTTTAGAATCTTCTAACAGTAAGAGAATCCCTGAGACATGATGCCTCCTTCAGTGAATCAGAGCCCTGAGTAGCTCTCTCATTACTGGTATCTGATTCTTGCTTAATTAATAATATGAATAGAAAAATGACCACCAGTTGACCTTGTAACTGTTTGAAAATTTTGCATAAACCAACTTTCATCATGTTTCTGTCTTAGTTTAATACCATTTTAACATCTAAAGGCAGATGAAGGCAATCCTGAAAAGCCATGGTGTTTAAGGCAAGCAAGAAATAAAGAATTCCACATTCTACATGTTAGGAATTGTACATGTTAGGAATGCAAGAACTGAAATAAGTATTAATTAGTCTCAAGGATTTTTGGACTGGAGAGCAGCCAGCAACTCAAGTAGAAAGACTCGAGAGCCTTGCCTCTAACCCTGCATTCTTTGTCTGAGACTTTTAAGTTCATGACACAAAGCCTTTACCATCACAGGTCAAACAGGACCTAGGACAGAAATGTCAATATTCTTAAGTCCCTGCTGTCCCTGATTATTGCCTCTGATGGAAGTTCTAATAGATTTATTGACTATGAAGAAACAAGTTCAAAGAGTAGTAGGTCAGTAGTGTAAAACCTTCTGGCTGGGTGATAGTGGTATCAGTTAGCAGAAGTTTGCAATCAATAAAAAGACTTACTCTAAAAGTGTATCTTTGTGACTTCTCTCTTTCTCTTGGCTCTCTCTGTGAAGCCAACTTTATCTTTTTATTGACATTTACAGATGCATTTGACTCTCACTTGGAGACAAGTCGTTCTACACCTAAACAAAGGAATAAAATTGAATAAAAGAAACACCTAGATTCAGTGCCTCCCCCCCTTTTACTTACATACATCATTTTTTTTTTGCTATTAGCAACTCTGTTCATTTAGTCTATTTGTTTTTACTATAGGAAGAATATGTACCAAAGACAGTGCTTAAGAAATATCCCTGTGATCTTCCATATTTGCTAACCTGTGGAATTTCACTAGTAGCCACATGATTATTTCTGTGCAAAAGATAATGAGCATGAGTAAAATGTCTCATTTCTAGCCATCCATCTCTGACTTCTCCAGCCATGGAGATATTGGCCATCATGTGATCCAGAAGGGCATGGCTGTGAAAGAAGGTAACGCCACTCTCATCAGAATGCAGCAGCAAAGACAAGCCAACTCTGCAATCTTAACACACTGAAGTTGCTTATTGTGATAGCCAACATTGATTGTCCTCATACAATGTAACATACTATCAGAATTTCTCCTAATAATGTATTAACTTACTAAAGGACTGATTCACCATAGTGCCAAGTTTTATGATAAACTTAAAGAAAATGTTTGCAGTTGTCAATGTTTGCTTTCTCTTCTACTTGTAAAAATCTTATATGCAGCATCCTACATATATGTTTAGAAAATGGTGAAAAATTGGATCAAACCAAGTTCTTTCTAAAACATATATATAACTTCCTAAGTAATTTAAATTCTCTTTATAATTAAATACTTAATATGTATAATAATTATATAATTCTAATATGTAATATAATATGTAAATAATTTTAATGCTTAAAAATTAATGTGATTTGTACAGATTTTCCTGCGAAAATATAACGTGGAATTTGAAAATAATGCGAGAATGACTAAAATTACACATATGTGAAGAGATACAATATTTTTATATTTTGATTCTACTATCTGGAAATTATAGAGGCAGTCAAAGCCTTAGTGAGTGTGTGATGATTATCCAGGTTTTAACTTGCACTTTCTTTATTCTGATTTTATTTATATTTTATTTCTTGTATTTCACTACTCTCACATACTGAAATACTAGTTGACTTTTCTATAAGTAAATTCACCTAATCTTATGAGAACCTATTGTTTTATTTACTGAAGAAGAAATTAAAAAAATAAATTTGCCTTTAAAGGACTGGAGCATGACTAGATTTACTATTGGTCAGTCCGAGGTTTATACTCTGCTAAGTCAAGATTCTTCTGCCTTCTCTTTTTCCCCTTTCTTCCTGTGTGGATTCAGGTGTGGACTGTGTGAAGGATGTCCTAATTATAACGGCATTTTCTCTTCCTGGATAAAGGTTTTCTGGTCTGAGACATTGCCCTGATTCTCATCATGTTCTTTAGGTGTATTTATCCTAACTGTGAACATGAGTCCGACTTTGATGCACCCCTGGCTTGTTCTCATGTAACTCATAGTTAGATCTCCAGGTACAGGCCACATACTGTGGGGAATATGGAGGAAGGTCTTGCCATCCCCTCCCATCTGCTGGCTTGGTTCCACCTCGCCCTTCACTGGCACCAAGTGCCCTCCAAGCTCAGCCTCATCCTCCATCCACTGGCTGCTCCAGCTGCAGCCCAGGCCTGGGCCATGCCCTGTGCCGTGCTCCAGGCTGTGGTGCTAACTGGGGACACACAGCCATCCTGACCTGCCCATTCTCCTGAGCTGCCCCATCCATTGGCCACTGTGGTCCTCTGAGGATGATTCTCCCCTGAATCCAGACCACAGTCTTCCTCAGTTTTGCATACCCAAATCTATCCAGGGGATGTTGCTTACTGAAGATCCTCCATACCTACATTTGTGACCCCCAAGAGATATTGTGAAGCAGAGTCTAAGATGTCTTACTTCCAAGTGGAAACTCTTTTTAACTTCCCTCCAAAGGTCAAATAAAGATTCTTGACAATGCTTTCATCACAGACATCTCTGTGTCCTTAAAGAAGATAAAATAAACACTGTGCTCTGCAGTTTCAAGGCTTTGCTTTTAATGTGAAAAACCGAGTGCTTAATTTCCACAAAAGAATGTTTTTTGCCAAGAACTTGGAATTGGAAATTCAAAGCACTTTGTCATTGGGATAATTTTCTTTGCTAGGAAATTTTAAACATTTTCTTTTAAAATCTCTTTGTGCTGGATCCATATTTGCCGTTAGTTATCTTATTGGAGACATATAAACATTGAGAAGAAGTAGGTATTATCAGGAGCAAGAATTGTATTAATGCACATTTTCAAAATATCACAAACTACAATGAGTAATACTTCACTGTGGTAATATCTAGCATTTCCAACAGAGTGAAAAAAATCTAGAAATGTGTAATCCTTTTACTAAAGTTTTAAAAACTATATCATCCAAACTGTGTGAAAGATTAGTAATTAAAAGATTAAAATTTCAGACAAATAAATTATACATATAGCATAATATAAAATAATACATTTAATACAATTAGGTGTATACATATATATGTACATGTAATTTTATATATATGTAAAACTGTGTGTCTCTAATTGAATACATCCCATTTTATTTTAATATATTAGATGTGTTGGTCAATTTTGTAAAAACTATCAAATTAATTAGTATGTGTGGGCACATTATAACTATGTACTTACTGGATATTAGTATATAAAATATAGAAAACTTCAATAAAATTATTTTTGGAGTCCAAGTAAATAATAATAATTGTTTTTTTCTTCCAGGAACTAGCAGAGATGGTTTCTGAAACTACCTGGGAGGTTTTTATGACCTCTTTCTCCTGGCGGGCCTGAGGCTGTCCTGCATTCTTGGTTATTCTTTCTACATTGTCCTAGTCTCAGGGAGCATTGCTAAATGAACACAAACAAACCAACACACGTTAGAATTAACCGCTGAGTAGAGAAGACTAAAGTCATGGTTGCAGATGTGTCTCTGATACCGAACCTAAGTGATTTCCCTGACCCATTGTGCAACAAGCCAATCTCTGACAACGGGGGTAGTGGAAGGAAGTAGGAATTTTATTGCACAGCACTGAGCAAGGAGAGAGGTCAGCTAACACTGAAATCCATAACTCCCCAAAAGCTAAAAGGAGGGGTTTTTATTTGGGGTTTTAGGTAGGGGAGGGGGAGCATGTGGCCATGCTGGTCAGAGATTTCCCACCAGCCTGTGTTGGACCTTGAAACACTTGTAGAGAGGAGAGAGCCCCTGACTTTGCTGGTCAGCAGCTTTCCCACCAGCCTGTTCTCCTTGGCAGGGAGGAGATAGTGAATCCAGCTGCTTGTCCTTGGAAGTGTCTGTCTCCATGGAGGATAGTGGATTCTGGAGCCAGGAAGACAGAGAATAAGCAGGGAATGAGTGTTTTGGTTTTAAAACATATGCTGGGTTTAATGTAGGGAAACTGATATCAGGGTCGGTATCAATTCCCCCCTATTTTATGTCCATCCCTCAATCTTAAGGAATTTGGGGTGGTGACCCATCTAGCTACTTCCTGCTGAAATGGGGCATAGGTTGTTTCATCTCATTGAACCAGTATTTTAATAAGGTGGTGATGCAGGTGGGCTCCCAAAGTTAGGCCTGTATCACATAAGTAACTAACCAGGTATTTAATAAGAAGTTTCTCTAGAGAAACAAAAAGAGAAAAACAAGGTTAATGCTGGGAGCAATGTATAAACCAGTTTCTGAGCCCAAGGGGCAGCCAATCAAGATTCCTAGATGTCAGGGTTGAAGTATCTTTTGCAGTTTCAAATATCTCTGATGGTGTGATTGGGCACTCGGGTACCTTTTTGAGTCACTTACACAGCAGTAGACATGAATCTCTCTTGAGTTTATATTAAGTCCTCCAGCCTCAGTTTGCAAGGCTTTAGGAAAAAGGGCAGGTTTAGTTTTCAAAGACTCCACATGCAAATGATGGAGACAAACCCTGAAAATGTTAGTTTGGAGGTTTGTAGACAGATATTTCAGGAGACTAAAAGAATTCAAGATCCAGTCCACTTAACAGATGTAACAAAATTATAGTCCTCCCTATTGGTTTATTCAGTCCTGTATGATTGGCTCTTATTCCCCATAATGCACTTAAGAAGTTCATATATAACATCAACCACTTCACTACTTTTCACCTTCCTTCTAGAATAGATTATTTGTGATCACAAAAGTTCTTCCCAGAATTGAAGATACCATATTTTGGTCATATATAGAACTCTATATCTTAAAAAATAGTCTTCACTTGGAGATAGAACTCTGAATGGTAAATCAAAAACATGAATTCTAGACCCAGTTATACATTGCTCACTGTATGGTCTTGAATAAATAACTGTAAATCTTTTGGTCTTGGTTTTTTATCTGTATAACAGTGGGAGTACATTTTAAATATCTGTAACAACATTAAATAGCTCATAAATTGAGTCAAATTTTTACAATATATTACAAACTTCTGAAGAAAAGGACAGAAATTGAATTTATGCAAGGAAACTAGTTACATAAATGTAATATCTGAGTCACTTTCAAACTTGTGAAAAACTGGAGAATAGAATTTGTACATCTGCAACCTGACTTACAGAGATAATGTGGGCATTCCTTGGTAAACATATCTTTCTAGAAACACTTTTTGACTGAAAGCAACATATGACTTACAGTTCATTTAGAGTCCATGAGATATTATTTATCTGTAAATGATATTGTGAAGCCTCCCTTCTACCAGTTACTAGAAGCTGGATGTGAACTGTTGGATTCTTGCAGGGAATCAGTGAGAATACAGTAAACTCAGGAAACCTTAGGAAGCAAGTCTCTAAGGAGAAGATGTAAAATGTGTAAGTAAACTTTAAATGCATTTTCCATCATCTACTGCCTAGTAGGAAGAGATAGTTCCTGTTTAAAATAGCTACTTTAAAGGAAGTTTTGGGTGGCTAAACCCGTGAGCCACACTTATTTCTGATTCATTGCTTCTCATAAGGTGATGGATAAGGATATCCTTTTAGCTCATGATATAGAGAGTCACTTGAATTCAATGACTGCCAGTTCTTTTACAAATGTGGATGGTGATACCAAACTTAGAGGCTTGCTCTCAAGTTGCACAATTCCTGACACCTGTCCAAGGTGCCAGTGGAGATGGTCAATAAGGTTTACACATGTCTTCCCTTCCACATAAAGAAATGGCCCAGGAGCAAGGCTTTATTTCTCTCACCCAGTGTGTAACTTTTGACGGATGCTATCAGTTTTCTCCTAAGCATAGTGAAATTAATGCTAATTCTCAAGTGTCTAAGTTTTTCAGGGGATTGAAAGAAATTAGTACAGGTGAGAGTTTATGTAAACAGACCAGACACAGGTTAGTTATTGTTATTTCAGTGGCTAGAAGCAGAAGAAATGGGTAAAAATAATCTAATAGAAGTTTTTTTACACATTCAAAGATTTTTTCTTCTCTTTAAATATTAAAATAAACTTTTAGTGGGTGTGATTGAATCCTTGCTAGGAAGACAATTCATTTTAATGGAGTTGTAGTCTAAATGGTGCACCTAAAAATGACACATTGGGATCCAGCACCAGGCCTGGTGGGCCATCTAATATTTCCATGACCCTCTTCAAATCCCTTTATCCTCTTCTTTTTCATCAAGTATAAAACTGGGTTAATATTAAATACCTGTCAGAGATTTTACCATGGAAAGTTCTCTTACAAAATAAACGGTAGCCAGAGATAGTAAAAATATTTCAAATACTACCTTGGCAACAGTATTAATAATTCAGACTAATGTAAATTATGTATTTTGATATCAGCTTACTATGCTATGCTTATACTGAAAACCAAAGGAGATTTTAAGAAAAAGTTTGCTTTCCTCAATTACTATATCACAACTTATCAGTGTGGTTTTCATTTATTTTGCCGGACCTTTTCAATGTTGATACAA
Organism: Equus quagga; assembly: GCF_021613505.1. Taxonomy (NCBI): domain Eukaryota; kingdom Metazoa; phylum Chordata; class Mammalia; order Perissodactyla; family Equidae; genus Equus; species Equus quagga. The sequence continues at coordinate 72,827,854 of NC_060269.1, forward strand.
TGGTGACTCATATTGGTCAGTTCTGAGATATACTTTGACAATTTTATCTCCTTTATTTTTTCCTATACACTTCTAGGAGCTACCGTAATCATACATAACTACTTACATCAATTTTCTAATTTCCTCTCTCCTATTTCTTACTGTCTCTGCCTTGTTTATTTATTTATGCTTTCTATTGTTTATTTTACTTTTGTCCAAGATCAAGTGTATTATACTTACTAGAAGATTTTCTGATATTTGACTTTCAAAATTTTGAATGAGTCATTTATACTGGCTAATATATATAGCCAGTATATACATACTATATACTTAGTTTTCAAGAACTCTTCTTATCTTTGTGGGTTTAATATATTATAGATCTGTGAAGATGTTAATTTTTATTTAAAAGATTTTTCTATGTAGATTTTCTCTTTTCTCTCTCAGTTTTTTTCTCCATGTACATTTTAATCTTGCCCTCTTTCATGGTGACTTCCTCAAAGTTCTAGTAATCTCTAGCTTAAGACATTTATATGACTCATCCAGTAACTAGCTGGACCAAGTTTGTACAGGGGTTTCCTGATGTTAAAACTGAAAACCTCATGTTCCAATTGGGCAAATCAGAATGGTTGGCAGCCCACAGATGGGTGGTATCAGAGTTTGTCTGCCAATAGACTTTCCCTTGGAATACAGTTTCCTCCCACCCCCATGGATTCTTAGGGTATCAAAACCTTTTCCCCATTATTGAATAACCATTGCTCCATCTAAATCTCATCATCTAAAATGTGCTGATACTTATTACTTTATGTAATTTTTAAAATCTTGTGATAACTAACATTTTTTATTTCATTATCATTATTTCAGTTGTATTTCAGAGGGAGAGGTGATAAATATTTTTGATCAGACTACTATTTTTAACTCTACTAATACAGGCTTTAAATATAAGATATTACTTGACGAGAGGGAGAGAGGAGCAAGAGAAAGAGCCTTAAGACATTTTTAAATTTCACTCTAATATTTGTGGATGTCTGAGCAGAGTAATGGGGACTGCAGTGCATGCAATGAGGGCTTATAGATTTGGAGGAATGTCTTCCTTATACTAGAGAGCAAAGAATTGAGCTAGAAGGTTGAAAATGATAATAATGGAGGAATTTAAAAATCAAAACTATTGATTTGGGGCCCTACCCATGGCTGAGTGGTTAAGTTCACACACTCCACTTCAGCAGCCCGGGGTTCACCAGTTCAGATCCTGGGCATGGACCTACACACAGCTCATCAAGCCATGTTGTGTGGCATTCCAAGTAGAAGAACTAGAATGACCTACAACTAGGAAATACAAGTATGTACTGGGGCTTTGGGGAGAAAAAAACTATTAAGTTTTATTTGTTGGTATTAGGCAATAAACACTTGTATTTTTATGAGCCCATGTTGCTTACTGATAACTCACTTTCAGGAAGGTTCAGCAATGTTGGACAGAGTGACATCAAGAAGCAAATCTAGCTTCTCAACATTAGAAAAAAAGCTACAGTTATTTATATATATCTTAAAGGATAAGCAAGGAGTATAATCCTAAATACAGTCATGTGTTTCTTAATGACAAAGATACATTCTGAGAAATGCACCATTAGGCAATTTTTTCACTGTGTGAACATCATAAAGTGTATTTACAGAAACCTAGATGACATGTCCTACTACACCTTAGGCTATATGGTACTAATCTTGTGGGACCACAGGCATATATGCAGTGTGTCATTGACTGAAACATCATTATGCAGCACATGACT